>NW_022884479.1:0-212417 GCF_011952205.1 Bombus bifarius
AAAAGTAAAGAAATAAAATTAGTTTGAAAAAGCAATTAAAGTAATTCACGTGGGTTTCTTTGAAGACGGCGGAAAATCGATGATAAAACGAAATAGAAATAGAAATAAAATAAAATAAAATCTGCGATTAAACGAATAATTAATACATGTTATTTCGAAAAGGAAATTGGCGATAAAATAGGCGAAAAACAGTTTCTATTAAAAAGGTTATACGAATAATCAACGCAGTTTGCTTCGAAGCAAAATTAGAATTGGCAATCGAGCGAATGATTGACGATTTATTTGGAAAAGTTAGCGGAATCAATGACTAAACAAGCGAGATTTCGTTAAACACACGATTTCCTTCGTAAAGAAAGAAAAAGTAGATTTGTTGATTACACGAATAATCGCTGCAGTTTATCTCAAAGAAGAAATAGCGCGGATGGTCAAACAGGCGAGAAACAAGGTTTCTCCGGGAAAAGAAAATAAAATAGCTGATCGAGTAAATAGTAAATACAATTTACCTTGAGAAAGAAGCAGACTCGAGCGATCAACACTGTTTCCCTCGAAGAAACGCTAAAATTAATGGTCAAACAATCAAAGTAAGTAATTTTTCTCGAGGATAAAGTAGGATCAGTAGTTAAATCAACAAGATTGATACAGCTTCCCTTCAAGAGACACTATGATCAATATTTATACAGGCAGTCACGGAATCTCCCTTTCGACTGATCCAATCATTGAGTGAAACGATTGTATTCGATGAAATTTTCCTCGAAGATGAAGCAGAGTCGCAGATCCTTACGTAAACGACCGATCAAGTTTCCACGGCAATAAACCTAAATTCCCTGGCTAATTGAAAATATAAAGGAGACACGACCACATTTCCATTTAAAGAAATGCAATTGTTAGTTAAACAACGATAGGATTTTCTTATTCGAAAAGAGAGGAGAAAAACGTCCGATGTTCACGAAGTCTTGTACAAATATGAAGGGGAAACCGGCTCGCGTATCGCTGATATAGAAGCTTGCTTAGCGAAGACGAACACGATACTCGGTGACACGTGTTTGCCAATAAAAAAGGAGAGAATCGAAGAGAAACGGAACGAAAGGAAGAAACGTTGATTGACAGTGGAACCGGCGAAACTAGAAATAGTTTGGAAAACTCGATTTTCCGATCGCGAACATCGAGGACCACGTGCTCGCGTTGCCATTGATCGAACTCCATTTAGGTTTGCGGCAAATCGTCGCAACAGCGACGTTGGTAGAACAGAGACACAGAGTTCTTCTGTCTCACAAAAAGCAAGGTGCATACATATGTATTTCTTTGTTTCTCCAAAGCATAGTGGCGCCACGCCGGAAACCGGTTGTCCGAAGCCAGCCATACTTTTCAATGGTGTTGAAATGAATTGTATTGTCGTCTTGTCGCGTACTAAAATTGCGATATATGGACGGTGTTAAAAATTGACGTTGAAACACAACTGATTTTTGCAATTTAAATAACGGATGTATTGAAACGAATTCAGTGGATTTTTCAGGTAAATTTGTCGTTTGTTTTACCGGGTTTGATCTTGGATCGACTCTAGTATATTTTTCATATTTAATTGAAATGGGGAATTGCGTTATGTTATTTGTTGATACTCTGTAGGTTAGAAATGTTAGCATCGTTATTTTAGAATTAATATTTACAAAAGGCATAAATGTAATTGAATTCTAAAGAGGATTAATTAAGAATGCTCAAGCTTTTTGTGAGATTGGTTTTTTCTTGCAAGCTACCTCTATAAATTAGACCTCTCCTGAAGGGACACGTAGTTTCGTCAACCGGTTTCTTCTAACAAGATTCGTAGAATTAGCTTTTTGCGAAGGGACTGATTTATGAATATTGTTTCTTCTGAAAAGACTGCTTTGTTACCATAAAAAATCAAGGACAGGTTTTCGTAGTTTATATTCACCGAAATATTCACACACACAATAATTTCGAACAGTACGATTAACAAATTACTAGATATGTCTGTACAAATTTCACCTTACGCTCGAAGATACAAGCAAAGCGAAAATTAAATTTCCAAAATCAAATATCAAGAACAGTAAATAACTATATGCAGAATATTCTTCTAGCGAAAGACAGACAGTCTCTACTCACTATGTACATACGAAGAGAAAGATACACACTACATTCCAAACACATGTCCAAACACAGGAATGACCTCGTAACTTACATAACACCACAACTGAAGAAATTACACCATATAACATTGAATGTGACGGATGTAATATGGCACATCAATTATCGAACAAAAAGTTTCATAAAATTCAAATTAAAAGAAATATGGGATCGCGAAACACACAACGGGTGTGCATAAGTTATGTACGTAACTTCCAACTTACACACATGCAATAGGTTTAACCGTTACTGGCGTTGATAATAACAGAAGCACAGTCATGGATCCGTTACCATGTCTAGCGTTGTTTCAACGAGTTTCATTCCCACTTGATTTAGTGTCGCTCCTAACCGCTGGTTCACGCAACAGAGAAGGATAAAATGAACCACGACAGATATACAATTACATACTTACGTACTATATGGTTCAAAGTCTATAAATAATATTGTAGACGGTATAATTAGAGGCCTTCTGTACTATTTCCGCACGCAGTAACGTCCTAAACGTATACACGGAAAACTTTAAATCGTAGCACAATTGAAGCCAGAAGAAATTTTAAAGTGAGCTAAAAAATGAAAAACAAGCCGAAGATTCAAGAATAACAGAATTACACTGGAAACTCTATTTGGGTGGGGGGGGGGCGGGGAGGGTGCGTTTGAAAATCGATCGCGTATTACGCGGTAGGTAGTAGTTGACTGATATGATTGGAGTAATAAATGTCATTACGGATTATTTGATATCACTTTTGAATAAAACTTTTTGAATAAAATTCAATGTCAAGATTTATTCATTATCGATACTTATCTTGTTTACAGTAGATTGTAGAATCGAGATATTCTGTTCGTAATTTTTTATGAAAATGTTCTTCGCTTTGATGAAGAATTTTTATTTTTAAAATGATATAAATGTGATATCTCGACGATATAAACGATGCTTTTCTTTATCTGTATATAAACTAAGCAACTTCTAGTTTTATAGATTTTTACACAAAGTTCGTCAAAATCATACGTAAGAAATATTTTCTTTAGATCTTGTACCGATTTACTGAATTACATATAGTAAATCATGCTAATATTTAATAACTAAATATAACTAGATATAAGTAATTATATTAAATAACAAACGGGATCACAATATTGTTTATGGGTACAGAGACCTTAGAAAAATTATGATCGTAGTCACGTAATTACATTGGTTCCTCAAGAATCCTGTCTACCTTGATAGATCATTAAGCAACGTGACTGGAATCGCATTGCGTCGTCGAAGGAAAATTTTTTATCTTTACTTTGTTGTATGAAAATGCTTTCACTGACTGTGTAGAGGTCGGACTGAGGGAAATCTGTGTTCGCTTCTGGTTTCCATAACAGTAGAACGATGGATCTTGAATAATAGATACATTTCTGTTATGTATTATAAACACGTAACTAAAGAGAATTCCATAATATTACCCAAAAACAGTTCATTCAATTTTAATTTCTGACTAGAAGAGACGAGAAATTTGCTAATGGAAAATTTTCATTTTTAAAATGCTTTACATTTATTAATACTCTTTTTTCGAAAACGATACTTATCGTACCATCTAATACTCAAAGATCAAAGCCTATCACAGTTTTCTGTTCCATCTTTTTTAAATGCTTAAAATATTGAACCTAAATTTAATATTTTTTATCATTTTATTAACACGAAATCTGTTATTAATTATTTACTGTAATATTGTACAAATATTTCAGTCTTCATTTTGCCATACTAATACATAGTGATCGTGATCTATCTTGATCATCTATCTTTTCCAAACTGATAATGTATTCCTTCATGGAATTTACCAGTTTCACTTCCTTATTGTTCATTTATCACCTAGTATCGGTAACAGATTATGTTATACGTGTTTCGTCGGCAAAACAAACAGAACTAAAGGATCTAAGAATCGCTCAGTAAGTAACAATGCGATTATGGCTGATTTCAGACAATCTGCGGCATTAAATTTTCTCACGTTGTCTCGTAACGATCGTGATTTTCCTTCTGATCCTTCAGATTAAACGTCCTTGAACATCGTTAACTAAATCATGAATTTATAACGAACCCCATTTTTCATTATTTTTTAACAAGATTCCAAAAGATATGAAAAGTAGACAAAACGGAGAGTTTATCTGAACATAATATTTATCGAATAAATCGAAATTTTATTACACGTATTTAAATATTTAAATAATCTATCATTCGAGTGTGTAATTTGTAATTATAAAATTTTATAATTCGTAAACTCGTAGAAGGCAATTAAAAACTCATGAATACACAAGTGTGTGTCACTTCATGTATGTACTTGTTGTATCGGGTATTTATGACATTCAAATAATAATATCTACATTTAGCTTTCGAAAATTAACTTGCTAATACGAAGCGTATTTACCTTCATATTTTATAATAAACTTAATTATTTCGTTAGCAATGAAACATGTGCGTCTCGCAGAAATGTAAAAAATCGTAGACAAATATAATGTTCCTAGTTTTACTTAACTTCTTAATTTTATTTACAATGATTATTGTAACGAAGTGTCTTCAAGTGGCAATAACTCAAATTTAATCCAATTTTTACGAACGCATAATCAAACTCGAATTTTATTCTTTAAGATATAGTTCATTCGAGTAACTCTGAAACGTAATTAATTAAAGCTTAGAAACGAAAGATTAAAAACATTTAATCCCCAATGGTGTATCTATTCCACTCTATATTAATATTAAAAAAACATACAAATCGGCGTCAAAAGATGTCAATATTTACAATCATAAAAATCGCCACGTTAAATCATCTTTTCATCTACTAATCCCACTCATAACAGCACACTCACCAAACAAACTATCAATGATCGCAAACGAGTCACAATGCCTTTCACATTTTACGTAAGCAAAAAAAGAATACAACGATCGTGATAGAAACTTTACAAGTGTCCCATTTACATATGTGCGTGTCTGTGTCAAGACTGCAATCAGTAAGATTAATCTCGTCTGTCGTCGACAACATGCTTCTCCGCAACCTTACTAGTTACCTTCAGATTGCATCACGTTAATATTAATTAGCGACAGAAACTACGATAAAGGTCGCGAACTCTCGTATGTTGAACCTTAACATTGGGGCAGTGAACGATATTTATGGAGTAGAGATGATATAGCACTGCACGTACGTAGCTGTGCGCATAGCATCGGATTCCATTGACTGTTAAGGGAATTAAAATGAGAAGAGAGAAGAATTTTCCATAACGATGCTACTAAACGGTATCGAGAAGAATCATTTCGTCGATGGTCTACAATAAAAGATTATAATACGTACTTGAGGCGGATAAGTCTCCTACGTGAAAATTACATTGAAGAAGAAGAAGAGAAAGAGAGCGATATAGAACCATGCGTTCCTTCAAGAAAAAAGAAGAAAAAAACCGACTAGATGAAGTAAGTAGTTCGCAAAAATATAACGTATCGTACCTTCGTGACTTTCCATACGAAAGTCGTATTCAGCTCTCCGCGGCTCACCGAATTAAAAAAAAAAAATCGTGTTTGTAAGTGTGCTTTAGATACCGAAAAAAACAAGTTTTAAAAATCATGTGACAAGCGCATTTTTAAATCTGAGACGTTATCCTCTTTTGTTCTCCCGCCCCTGCCTTTTCTACGCCCGTCGAGATCGAATTCTCGCGATATTTTGCAATTCGTAGCTGCCTCTTTGGCACGAACAATTAATGTCACGTTTTTAGAGGATTAGACGCTGAAACTATTAAGAGCTGCTCGTCAGAATATTCCTTTTAATCTTTCACACGATGTAAACTTCCGTGGTAATCGACTTTGAAGTTTATTATCTCGTAATCTTTTCATCGAATTTTAATCCTTTTAGGCTTAAATCTGCCGAGTTTCTGAGCACTGCGTACACATGCAAGCAAAATTTCTCTGAGAAGCGGAAAACTTCGAAATTTTTGTATTTATCTATAACGGCATTGTTTTGCATTTGTATTTGTATTTATCTAAATTTCAAGAATGTCTGAAAGTTGCGAAAATTAAGACATCGATATTTTCTTGGTTGCTTGTGGTAGCTGGTATGGCAAAGTAAGTGTACGAAATTTCTGGGATCTATGGGAAAATTCTCGTTTAGCAGTTACGCGTAGGAAAACTTTCAGAAGCAATCGTAATTAATAAATTGACAGTGGAAAAAGTAATTGGCCGATCGCGAATGGTTTTTCCACGCTTATTATAGCTTTAAATCGCGTTACATCTACAATTAGTCTTGAATTGTACCTCCGTAAAAACAAAAACATGTTTCTCCACTGTAACAGCACGAACGACTCCCACGCATACGTCGAATACTCGCTGCGATTCGAATTCCAGGTATTTGTAGCTCGACGATATTTCTCGAAACACTCTGAAATTGGAATATTCTTCGCGCATTTCTAAGATTCTCCAAGAAGAGATTTCAAGCACTTCTAGGGAGAAATTTCTTGGAAGATTATCTCTGTACTCTTTATGAACATAACGTGAACTTGGCATTATAATATACAGCATGTTGAATGCTGAAATTATCGATTTTATATACAGATTGTTACGACCGTTCGCGGAGAGACGTTGTTGGAATAAACTGTGATTTATAACTTGTTATATCGGTGTCTTATTCAATTCAATAACGCACACAAATACAAAGGAAGGGTATTGCAGATTTATGGAGATTATGGAGAAAGATATTAAATTTGTCAATAAATGCTTTGTTACAGTTGGTACGACCGTTCGCGGAGAGATGCGGTCGCGAGGACGCGTCAGCGAGAGGCGTAAATTCTCGCGACGACTATGTTAATCGACGCCGCGAAATAGTCGTTCCCCTGTTTCGGTTAAGACAACAGAGGTGGTTTAATGAATGTAACACTGTATTAACAGGTTAACATAGAATGATATATTTTACAATAATATGATGAATATGTTACAGAAATTTGACTCGACTTTACGATATCTCTAGATAAATTCGTTTGCTCGTCAGATTTGTCGAAGTGTCACGTTTGACTCGTCAGAAGGAACTGATCCCCTTCGATTATTCCTTTGTCTCATTTGGAAGATGACCCCCACTATGCTCGGGTCACGCCACCGCTCGCGCCTATGATCACGTATGCCTCTTCTTGCGTGAAAAACGTAACGGTCAAAAATCGACGTTTCTAGAGCTCGCTGCTTGGCAACAACTATGCTCTCGTCGATACATTGTATATGATCCGACGGGCAGATAGGGCGGTCTGCCTGCGACACTGTAGGGCCGCGAGCGACGGTTAGAAAATACAGCCTGTGGTAAGCCTCGTGGCGTAACACAGATTTTACGTTAATTTTATTCGAAAGATTTAGGTCAAATTTTTCCTTCGAAGAAGATTTTTCTGTCTTCAAAAGCGATTTTCCATCATTAATCGAAATATCATTTTTGCAATGGCTTGCTAGTGGGATTACGTGTTAAAACGTTCAGCTTTAAAGAGGATTATCTCCATCTCGGCGAGACTAGGCTCTCTAAAAATTGATGAATCCTGTACAGACAATATCTATAGTAAGCAACGCGTCGTCAAAACTTCAAAATATTATTACCCCGCTTTTACGTCGCAGATGTCGACAAAAATATTAATGAGATTTCCTAAGATAATCTCATACTTATTTGTATCGTTAATTCAATCGACTAAGGAACAAGTGGTGAAGAACTATTAGCAGAATCCAGGGAAGGTTTTACTGGCAAGTTTTATTACAAAACATCTAAGAACGATTTACATCATAATAAAAATAATCGCGCTATCTCGTCGCGTGACATGCGCACGAGGTCTCTGCGATTGCTAATCGATCTACAAATACTTACACGTACATATGTACAAAACTCGTGGCCATACACCACGTTGTCCATATTATTTTCATCTCGTTAATATATTTTGTATATTTATGATGTTATTATTTTACTAGTATAACGATTATTGCACTATATTCTATAAGATGGAGCTTTTGTACGAACAATTTCAGGAACTTTTATAACAAAGGAAAGTACTAATTTTTAACATTAACTACCCACGACAATTTACGACAATTATTTTAACCTACGTTCTTACTCTAATTTTTATTCGCTCGCCTAATGATTGAATTTTTAATCAATCATTGTTGATGAAAAATTGCGATGATAATTGCATTGCGGATCTTTATGCAAATGCATATTTTCGTGGATACAATAATACAATTGAAAGATTTGATACAATCGAAAGGACTTGGGCAAAAGTATGTTTCTATCCATTAAATATCATCGATAGTGCTGTACTTTTGGATATTTTACAAAATTTTGCGTCATACGCATTCTATGAATTTTCGTATCTTCGAATCACCCATAATTGCATAAAAATCCACTGTTTTGTGATAATGAATATTAATGACGGTGGAATTTAAGATTCCTGGATTCAGTAACTTGTCTTACTCTAATACATGTATTGCACGTTTTTGGAAGACTAAAGATTCTTTGCTCGAGATCAACGCGACAAATATTGTACTTCGTGGTGAACGTTTCGCTACAGCCTTTCGACCTCTGTGATCGAGTTTTCGCTTTTCCTCGATTTTATACTCGATCTCCGTAGCATGCTACTCCTTAAAGGTTCACCGCGAAGCGACGCTCTCATCGAATTCCTCGCACTGCATCTAGAAAATGATCGGAACATGGCGACCGGTGGTGTCTCCTCGTCCTCGCGTTTCCTGTCAAAACATTGCGTTTAAAAATATTGAATCCAATCGCTTAAAGATTTGAATAACTTCCCAACTCGATCCTTCTCTTCTGTTCAAAAGATTTAAAAAGCTTTTGAAGAAAGAAGATACTCCAGTTTTCTTTTGAGAGATTTAACAGATTTTAAGAAGAAAGTAATACGAAAGCATAGGAAGATGTAGATCTAACAGAATGCTTGAGAATCTTGAACTTCGAGCTTGAAGATCTGTGAATATCTTTGAAAAAAGGAGACCGAAAGTTCCTTTATGTGATTTTACCTTCCGATACAAGGTACATCCCACATCTTCTGATCTTTTCCAAAATCCTCGCCGTCCTGCAGCGTCTGCGGAAGATCCTTATTCAATGTTTCCGGCAAAAAGAGAGTCAGAAGACCGCCCATAATTCCGAGTGTGCCCAGCACAAGAAGAGGTAGGAACGAGGACACAACATTGAGATAGACTACGAAGGGTGCGAGGATACTAGCAACGTATCCCATTATATGTATCAAAGCTACACCCTGAGCTCTAACCACAGTTGGTAATACTTCAGCCGCATATTGGAGACCGATATTGTATGAAATGTTTATCCAAAATCTACCGAGAATTGCCAGAGAAGCTGTATATATACCTGAAAAAAAAATTTTAGCATTAGTTTTTAATTCTAATTTTTCATGAAATAATTTTAGAAAATTTTAAGGAATAAAAAGGGAAGAAATTATTTTATCTGTCTGTAATTTGTCTGGTTGTCTGCAATAGTTGATACAAGCATTTGCTAAGCTTAATATAAGCGTGCTTAGCTCTAAGCTAAGCACAAGCAATAAGCTTCTTATCTATAAAACGTTAATCTAGCCAATTTGAATCTAAGGGATTGTATTATGGATTACGGCTACTGAAAGTCATATAGCACTGCTGGAGCGCTGAAGCCCATCATTTTGAGGACTATTGCCAACGCCCTTTGATATATGCGGAAATACGAAGCGATCTTATGATCAAAGCAGTAGAAGGGGAAATAAAATATCTATACAACGGATACATGATAGGGCTTGGAAACTATTCTAGCAATGTAGCAAATAATCTACAAGCATTTGCATGTTATAAATATTCCAAAATATACATTTTCTTCCTTTCAAAAAGCACAATGTTATACGAATGAAAAATATTCGTCTGATTAAGTCAGAATTATCGACTTAGGTTATTTAGAAGATTGATCAGTAATATAGAAGGGTGAATATATAAAAACGAAATGTACGAACTATTGGAAACGGCAGAAGCCCAGATGCTGAAGATACCAGAAATGACGAGGGAACCACACGCCAGCCATCTTCTGCCCCATCGATCAAGAACGAGCGTGAGGAACGTGTCAGCAGGCAGCTCGGTTGCTGCAGCAATCGTGAACGTAACAAACACGTCCAGGCCTAAATTATCGACGTTTCGTACGTGACCATCGAACACCAAAGAAATCGCCATCCTATATTTCGTAAAACAATTTCATATGATAAAGAAAAGCACGCTATCATATTTCATGTGAGAAGCAAATTCCTTGCTTCAGAAATGAAGTATTTTTAGACAAAAGATATAAAACTGTTCGTGAGATTTTTACAAGATACAATTCCGATTTTACGTCAATCTATTTGATATCTGTTTAATAGCGATACGAACCAAATAACAATAAATAGAATCGTGATATTCCGTAGTCGTGGCGTTCTAAATAGATCCAACACGGAGTACGTTTTGTCTGCTTCCTCCTCTTTGCAGATTCTGGCACAGGTTTCCTGTTATTAGCAAATTTTTAACTAGTTAATGTCGTTTGTCTGTTTTTCTTACAAATTTATGTGAATCTGTTATGTGTACAAAGATTACGATAAAATCCGGAAGAAAGTTTATGTTATATTTGTATGAGACGATCCTTTCGAAATAGTTTACTTGGACGTTCGCAAATTTTTTCATTTTACTTTATAAAACATCAAACCTCTGAAAGTCGATTATCTCCTTATATCGTACATTAATGTTAATATTGCCATGATCTATTCATAGACTGAGCAGTTTCCAAATGTTTAATCTATTTGTATAAAAATTTTCAAAGATAAAAACAATATACAAATTCAATAAATAACATTACAGAAATAGACAATAACAGACAATAACAGAAATTGACAGCAATTTATCGCTGGCAATTTAGGTGATGAATAAGATATAAAATTACTAGGTTGTAAACAAATTTTCATTACGTAAAAGACCCAATTAGACTTCTATTCAAAGAAAATGATTATATGATATGCTTAAAGGCATATAAATTGGTATTTATAGAACGCACATAAAGCAGGAAAGATCATAAAAGTAGAAAATACGGAAAAGATTGCGGTAATCGGTTTATTTACCCGGAATCGTCTATAGATGTCATCGGGCACCTTGGTGCCGTTGATTCGCTCGAATTTACCAAGGATTTTAATGGCCCTGTCTATCTGACCTTGGCTGACCAGCCATCGAGCGCTTTCCGGTATCAACCATGGCGTACCTACGGCTAGAACAAGAGGAACTGAGGTGACAATACAGGTCATCCTCCAGTCGGCCAAATAATAGGCGATCCAGGGTAGAATGCAAGTTGCAAATGTGAAGAATATTGCGATCGACATATTCGCCACGAATGTCCTCCACTTTGGTCCAACGTATTCTAATACTGGAATAAAAAACATAATATTTAGAAGAATCATCTGTGAAAGAAAGAATAAAGTTTATTCTGTGAATAAAGAATGGAACAATATATTAGGTTGTCGCAGAAATTCCTTTCGTCTCGTAAGGAGATAATAGACGCATACTATTTTTTGTTTTATATTATTTTATTGAATTATATTCATTGGGACAAAATAGATCATACGTAATTCAATAAAATAATATAAAACTTTTATAAAAGAAACTTTTGGGGCAACTTAACGCAATATGAAGAAGAAAAATTTGAGTTAGAAATATATAAAAAGTAGATATACAATATATAGATTAATTTAACAAACGCGTTTAGTTCTACGATTAAATCGTGTTTAGATCTAATAACAAGGACTTTAATAATTTCCCGATGATTGTTCAAGCCCATTTAAATTTCCGTAAGTGTTTCGATACTTATCGACAAGAATACGTTTCTATTTACGAATTATACAGGGTGGTTGGTAACTGGTGGTACACGCGGAAAGGGGATGATTCTACGTGAAAAAAGAAGTCGAAAATATAGAATAAAAATTTTTCGTTTGAGGCTTTGTTTTCGAGAAAATCGACTTTGAATTTTCGCTCGGTACGCGTGCACTTTATCACGTCTCGTTATAACGGATCTCGCTGTAGATCGTTGTCTCAATTTTATTCTATATTTTCGACTTCTTTTTTCACGTAGAATCACCCCCTTTCCGCTTGTACCACCAATTACCAATCACCCTGTATTTCTTAAAGATACAAAAGGTAGAATCACGCGTAACTAGCAATATCATAAATTAACTGTGAATAAACGGATCGTTAGAGTCAAAGGATCATTTACATAATTCAAACACGAGCGTGTGTTACCTTGTTAAGCTATTTATGGTAGATATTGAAAGATCGATAAGCCTGAGATACATATTTATGTCGAAACGAACATTCTCTACGGAAAGTCGAGTCTAATTCGATGAAAACAATTGACTTCCTGAACGAACATATCGATATATATCCACAGTGCAATGACAAGTAAATATTACTCTATTTTCGTACAAGAAAACAGATTAAAACGATGAGAAGTTATCTTAAACAATTGAACTGACCTTCGCGATGAATGAATCTCGCAATTTCACGAATACGTAGACGAAATTAATGTCCGGTGCGTATACGTCCAATAAATTAGAAACGCAAGGTTGTAACTCTTTAATCGCATAACAGGACAAGATGCGATAAACACGTGGAAATATATCATAGTGAACAACGTCTATTTGTAGTTGCCGTAAAATAGGGAGTAATTGCTCTTAATGAAGCAACCGTGTTAGCCACTTAATAGTGGCTTGCTTCTAATCCGGTATCACCTTCAATTAGTTGTAACTAGTGGCTTCCTGATAATTACCGCTCAGTGGTTGTTTCTTTTTCTTTTTTTTTTTTTTTTTTGCTTTATTATAATTGCGATGCTCGAACCATGTTTACCATGGAACTCGCTTCCTTATTTAAAATCACTTTGTACCATTGAATTTTACTTTTCATGCTTCATAATGAACCAATTTATAATTCATAATAAACCAAAATGACGAACGTTCGTTTAAATCACGAGTTTCAGATATTTCTATTCTCTAAAATTACCTGAATTAATTTTTATTACATAAAATAGCTATAGGATAATTCCACAAATCAGATATTTTGAGCAAATATCTCGGAATTTCCTGTTTAATTCGCCGTAAATTTTTCCAATACGCTCTGGACCTCCTACATATATATAACGTGTCTATACATAACTGTTAATTCATCATTTTCTCGTAATCCTAACAAACAATGCTTAAAAACTTTAACTACATTTTGGATTATTATCTCGCACGAATAAATTTTAAGCTATTAATCGCTTTCCTGAAAATCTGGATTGGTTATCAGCTTCGGTACGAGACCATCGAGTAACTCGGTACGCATGAACGGAAATAATCTCCCAGTTATATCCAAATGTTTAATAATTTTCTACATAGAAATTTAATGAAAAATAAGAATAGAAGAAGCTCGCATTACAAAAATCAACTTCCATGAAATCTAAATATTATTTATGCTGTCTGTAATTTTCAACATCTTCTTTCGCAAATCATCATCACCATCATCATCATCACCATTGCGACAGCCATTCTAAAATATATGTATCATTAATTTAATAGAAAATAAGAGTAGAAGAACCTCACGTTATAAAAATCAATATTCATAAAACCAACAAAATATCGTTTTTTAAATATATGTATCATTCAGTTTGTATTGCCTTTACAACGCGTAGATAGGGCGAGGAGATCTCTTCTGAAGACGAGATATTATTCTCATAGAAAGGATACAGAAAGGAGAAGAAGACGTAAAGAAGCTTATCTGAGACCACTCGTTTCATCACTTCGCCTCTCAAGGTTTACTGCCTTTAACATTACATTATTCGCGCAGAAAAAGTATTCGCTTTTCTCCCAGCTGTTTCTGTCACCCTGTAATTTCATATCGTGTTACCGTTCGATCAAAAGCGACAACTCATTTATTATAAACGAAGATTCCGTGCGGCACAGTTAGCAAAGATAAATTACAGACGATCGTATTAATAATAATAATCTGACCGATATCTCGCAATGCGACCAATCGATAAACGCGAGCACCGTCCAACGCAAGGACGT
The DNA here is from genome assembly GCF_011952205.1 of Bombus bifarius. Taxonomy (NCBI): domain Eukaryota; kingdom Metazoa; phylum Arthropoda; class Insecta; order Hymenoptera; family Apidae; genus Bombus; species Bombus bifarius. The sequence goes on from NW_022884479.1 coordinate 14,212, forward strand.
TGTTAACGTTTCGAAACTGATTAACGTTCGTTCTCTTCTTTCTTTTCTTTCGTTTCTTCCTTCTCGCCTGTTGGCTCGTAAAAGTATCTTAGCATTTATAGACATTTTTTATTTATTTATACTTATTATATATGATGGTATCATAATTAGTACAACAAAGTATTATTACGTTTCTGTTATATATTCATGAATATATTGGAATTTCATTAGGATCGTAATAAAGTCATATAATAATTATATCGAATATGACGTGAGAATTATAAATACGGTTATTATAATGCAGAGTTTCAATTAAGTAAATTTAAAAATTTATATACAAGATACAAAATTATTTGGCGTAATTATATATTTCACAGTAATTACAAAAATATTTAATTATAAAAATAGTCAAACATTTATTATATTAATAAATCCCGATATTTGATAACCATATTTATGCTGTATATTTGTACTAAATAAATGTTTGCATTAAATATCTCGTAACTTCTATGTGCATCTTCAGAAATGCTTCAAACTTTACCAATATAATCATTACAATGCTAATGAAATTTCAGAATGTTTTATATAACACATATTCTACATACATATAATTTTTCTGTGGTAAATATGTAAATGCTTTTATAAACTACTAGGTTTATACGCTTTGCAGTTTCATATTTTCCTCCCACTGTTAGCATTATCTGCAGTTTGTATGTGAGTTGTATGAAGTTGATCGAATTCTACGCTTTCAACGAGCTGATCGAGTGAGGTTCTGCTTGAATAAGTTATAAATCCTGGCAGGAAGAAAGGCACGTGTTATTGATATCGACTGGTTAGCTGGAATGTTGAATAGGAATTTAAAGAACCAACTGAAACTTTATCGATAATAAAATATAGAAAATATGACTGCAAATAATACGTGAAAAATAATGGAAATATTCTATAGGATATTTGAATGTTTATTAGAGAATTTTAATAATAATATGGAACATAAAGAAGAAAGAAATTCGATGATACTAAATAATGATGATACTGAAAATTTCAGTGATTTTTATTAATATAAAATTAACATTAATATAAATAAAAACAAAATCTATTATAAATGATATAGACGAACTTTTTAACTAAATATCGTTAGAAAGAAAAGTGACACAAGTATACATACGAAACAATACAAAAAATCCGCATCTAAAGCTTCTAAAGCTCTAAAGTTTTAATGTTTAAAAAAAAGTACAAAAATATTTCTATTAAAATATATATGATATTTTCCACGGTATTTTCTACGCAGTTTCTACAATTAAGGATTTCCTCGTTCCCATCGATTTTCCTCTAGTTGTGAGACCCTCGGATAATCACGTCCCTTTCATTTTATCTTCGCTACGCTCGATTATAAATACGGAACTGAATATAGAATTATTTGCAAATCAATGAATCCGATGATGTAATTTGTTACGCGCTCGAAACGAATTAGTATCACTTATCTTAGTTTCAATCAATACCTCACTTTCTCAAGTCATTGATTAAAATACGATTTACACTCGTACAGATCGAGCCTTCTTTCTCAATATTTCCGTCGAATATTCGTGATCAATCGTTTAATCGACCTTGATAATTAGAATAGAAATAAGAAAATTCGAACGCCAAATCATTAACGAACCAGCCACTTGCTCACGAATCTCGTCAACTTGGCCTTGTTTTGTCCAACAAATTGTAAATTTTTCCAACCTCGGCTTGAGTCATCGATTCAGGGTTAATGCACGTCACCTGAGTTTCTTTGGTCTCGATTTTCACAATTGGAATGCTGTCTGCAGGACAAACTTGCTATTCGATCAAGAAAACTCGTTTCAATGACTCGTCTGATGAACTTTCAATCAGCGTTCTTACGTTTCAACAGAGTCTCTTCAAAAGTTTCAATCAGGGTCTTAACGCTGTACTTTCAGGGTATAAAATATCTTTCAAGACAGAGACTAGTCTAGATTTTCTCTTCAGTATATTGATATTAGAACAATAACTGGAAAATATATTTCTACAGTATTATAATTGAAATTTTTTCATGTAGAGTTATAATAAAATTTTGTATTATAAATTGCCTGTATTATGGATATCAGACAATGAATTCAGCATGAATTATATCGATCTTATATTAAACAATTTATTAGAATTTTCAATGGAATATTTAAAATGTTACTTGATTGTTTTATATTATTATGTGATATTTTTACGAATTTTAAATAAGTTTGCTAGAAGAAGATGTTCATTTTAATTAAAACCATATACATGTATGTATGTATATATATACATAGATTTATAGTTGTGGAAGCGTTCGTTGTAGAACCATTCATTCGTTACCTTCGCTTTCCGTTGGGAAGTGAAAATTTATGAAAACCCTGGTATGCTATAGTTGTCCAGAAATGAAAAGCAATTTTGAACAACTAATCCTTTGTAATCAGAATATTGTCTCGTTAAAAGAGAAAACAAAATTATAATTGATCGCGAGTATAGAGGGAAAATATTAGTATAGAAAATGATTGCGAACTAACTACCTTTAAATATTATAAGTATTCAATGGTATATATAAATCCAAATATCTTAAAGTTTCATATTTTTATCTTGCATGAAATTCTTATAAAACAGGAAAATTACTTTTTCTCTGTCTCTCTCCCTCTCTTTGATATAAACGCCGCAGTTAAAAAATAAATATGTATGACCTCATGTATATTCATATGTATTTAAGCATCTTTCTTCGTAACTTTGAATGGTTTTCAATTTCATTTAAATTGTTGCATGGCAACGTGAGTTCTGTTGCAAAATTCATATACTTGTAGAAACGTCAGTCGTAAATCAAGCATAACAACAGTTTTACAGTATGTTGTAGAGATTACTTTGTTATTTAAACTTAGAGATCTTCCTGCTTACAGTAATTACAAAAAGTAACTGTACACCATCGTATTTAGAACAGCATTTATAATATATACCAATTAATTAAGACTAAGTCTTAAGATAAGACTGATTAAAATATTAGCTTTCGTATCATTTGTAATACTTTCATACATGCTTATAAATAATTAATGCTATCAAAATGAAACGTAAAAACTGATTTAAAAAAAAAGGAAGAGAGACGCTTCATTGGGAAATAAGGATACATACGTACAAGTACTTTTTGTAGCCACTGTGTGGCTTTCAAACTCAATTCCAGGGCAAAAAAGAAATTATTGAAAAACGGTTACCTAATATGTACATCATAGTGAAGCAATTATCAAAGGCGAATCCAACGAAAAAACGACACAAAGTGAACTGCCAGAAGCTACCCGTGAACGCAGTAGCCACCCCAGCGAGAAATCCCATTAAATTAGCTCCGAGCAAAGCTGGTATTCTTCCATATTGATCAGCAACCCATCCAAAAATTAATCCTCCGAAGATAGCGCCGATGAAGAAGATACTTTGAGCTATGGTTGGCAGTGCATCATACTGACAAACCCATCCCAGCTGCAACAGAAAACTACAGTCGAATGATTTACTTCTGATCACGATCAGCATCACGGGAATCTTATAGCAATTTCAACGCCTCGATTAAACGAATTTTCGATCAATGTTTCGAAATTCCTAATGAAGCGCGCCTCTGTCCTTTTTTCTTTCCCTTTGAGGAAAAAAGAAGGAGAAGCTTAAGACCCTGCGCGTTCTCGCGTCCTTCTTCTGGATGCTTCCTGCCCCTCGATGAATAATTCTCCTCCTGACGAGCGACGCAAAGTTCATGGAAATCCACTGGAGCAAAAAGTCTTGCAATTTATGTCGAACAAATCTGTGTGTTCGCGCTGTTGCTCGTTATAACGTTTTATTAAAGTTTCTTTTCAATCCGGTATTTTCATTTTCAGTTTTATCGCAACCTAGTTTTATCAGCTTTCATAATTCGAAATTTTTTATCCTTTTTTTTTTCTTTAAGTATTTTTATAAATATTTATTCGATTGTATTTTATTTGGCAATGTAACGCTTGAATTTAGAATGTACTCTGTAATTTCACTACATGCACTAATTATTACTGCAATATGTACTAGTAATTCTGTTACGTACTATAATTTTCCTCTGTGGAAATCGACATTGTTAATTTTCCCACTTCTGAACTATCGATCTTTCCACAAACGTTTATTCGACCCTTTCCGTCGTTCTTCTTTCTTTCCAAAAATTGTACACTACGCTTATTTTTTATCGAAATAGATCATGCAAATAATCGAATACGACACACACAGTATAAAGGGATTGATTGATAGGAACAGATAAAATATTCAAAAAGCAGGAAATTACAAGTCGAACATTTTCTGTCACCTCGGATGCCACAGACGCATAAGGGACGGTGGTATAATTAAATTCCCATCCTTGTTGGCAATCTTTCGTTGGCCACGATGGGTCCGGTACGTGGCTTCCATTTAGCAAAATTTCCGTGTAATTTACATCGTACATGCTGCATCTCGAGTAACCTTCGCGGTTGACTGGTATCGCCAGCGACAGCCTGAAACGAAGGAGAAGATAACGTAGATTGGTTCACGGTCTTCGATGCCGATGGACGTTCCGACAAGCGAGTAATTAACGTTCTATTTGAAACTTGACAAAAAACATTGGGAATCTCGAGTATTTGTTGAGCTAATAATATTGATTGTTAGTCGAGTCTGATAAAACGTATTTGATTGGAATTTCATTTAAAGCGAAGAAAGTTATTTTCAATTGTAGCTGGATGTACGTTAATTGCTGTTTTCCTGTCTTTACACATTACTCATTCCTTTGTTTCATCAGCCTTTTCGATTATTATTGTCGAGTATTGTCTCGTGGTTATTATCTCAACGCTTTTATCGTGTCAATTTATTGCGTTGTGTTCATACGGGTTTGTAGAATATATAATAAACAATGCAATGAGAAATGAAAATAAGAAAATTTTGAAGAATTATTAAATTAGGTAAATTGAAGGGAAAGAAGTTCTGTGAAGGAACTGGATTGGATCTAAACAGATAATAAAGAAAGATGATCCAAGATTTGCGACCTCCGACGTATGTCGAAAACACTTACTCATTAATAACGAATGTCATTAAGATAATTCAGTGACGGTAATTGCGTCTGCTATTCTGATGAATGTTACATAACGAGATAGGAAGTCGATGTCATGATGACTGGCGCTGTCTGAATCAAATCAACCCTATTCACAACCAGATAATACCGTCAAACAATGTTTACATTATTATAATATGAAATCCAATTTGAAGGCTTCGTGAATTTCTATTATCCTTCAATGAAATTATATTATTTCATTAGGCTTGCTGTATAATTTGCTAGATTGTCTTCAACCAGATAAATATATCAATAATTTTGGCAATGGCTATCATCACATACTTTATCGAAAGAGAGAACATTGGTTCTCTTTGATTTTCGATCGTTGAATCGTCGAAAGAAAACTTCGCGGCTCAGAGAAAGTTCTCCTACAAACACGTACATAGCATAAAAATCGGTAACACGCGGAAGTTCTACAGGAAAAAAATCAAAAAGACTTGCTGAGCAAGGCAAGAACTTTCCAATAGAAGGTGAGCATAATAATAAATAACACTTGCACGGATGCTTGCGGAGGAGTCGTTGACTATATTAAACTAATACTAATTATGAAACAATGTAACAGTAACGGTACTAGTCGTAATTAACATACTATCGTTAACATTATCGTGATATCGAAATTTCTTCCCACAAGATCACCGATTAATTGCATCGATTTGCGAAATTCTTAGTGTTCGATGATTATCATAGTCGAGGAAAGGTATTTACAAGATATTAACATCCGCATCTAATCACATCTCGTAGCATCGCGACTTATCACGCGTATCGCCTAACCTTTACATGAATATTGAACGAACGAACACTTCGAACGCATTATGCAAGTGTACGTTACGTTTTTCATTCGCCGGTAAAAGCTTTCAAAAACGAGTTAATGAGCGAATGATACGTGGCATGCGCGAAAGAAACGAATGCTTGCCCATAGAATAGCTGAAAATGATTCGAAAAGTATACTAGCAAAATAACAATAGATTCAGATGATAACTGACCAGTCGACCAGGATTAGTCACAGCCTTTTAACAATTCTATCGATTTTTTGCTACTATTATACTTATTTACTCCAAAGCTAAGATCCTACCTAGGCTAAACTAAACGTTAACTATGACTCACAGTTGGAAAATGCACTTATCTTATACGTAATCATTTATCAATTACTGAGTTCGTTAAGTTCTATTTTTGTTTGCTGAAAGGAAAAAATCTTCCATTAATTAATCATCGCTATATCGTTGTTTGCTATTGTCTTTCGTCTGATCGACAATCATTTACCCATTCCATCGTTGTAGAACTCTTCATTTCTGGTTCTGTAATCTGGTATTTAATATCATCGAATTTATTTTGCAGCACGTGCAAAATTAGGTCGCGGAAGTTTTATGCATTTCTGTGAAATCTGAAAGGGCAAAATTGCAAAGTACACGCGTGACACGTGGAAATGTATAAAACATCGGAAAGTAGCGCGCTTTGTAACGTTTAATCGAGGTAAAACAATTTTTTATCCAGCTTCTAGTTTTTTCTTTCGCTTCCTTTATATTCTGTAAAATATGCGTAAAAATCCGCAGGCTACGTATTATGACGTAAACGGAATGGAACGAATCGATAATAAAATAAATTAAATAATATTAATATTAAAATATTAAATAATATTAATATTAAAATATTAAATAATATTAATATTAAAATATTAAATAATATTAATATTAAAATATTAAATAATATTAATATTAAAATATTAAATAATATTAATATTAAAATATTAAATAATATTAATATTAATATAAAAATTATAATAATAATAATCGATAATTAAAGAAATTAAGGACAATGGAACACATATTCGATTTATACTAAATATCCGCGGCCGTCCTGATATTTATTGCCAGTCGCGTACATACGTTCAAGTTATAATTTCTAATACCATTAGAAAGTTAGGAGAATTTTAATCGAGAACGAGCTCTATACCCTTTGAACGTAATTTGTTCGTCACTTAATCGCTGCACGCGGTAAACACTAACGAGCAGCTCTTAAACAAAAGTATTTGTACGTTATGGTCAGCAACGGGGTGACTAGTTATTAGCGCGTTCTCCTGTTTCATTGAAATTTTAATTGCATCAACGTAGTACGTTCTATGGACGACGTCTCAACATAATTGTACGGATCGAATGTCTTTACGTAAAACTGTCCCGTGCACGTTGACGATTCGCGACCAATCAACGATATCAGGCCGAATGTTACGTGCTCAACGCTATTTTTTCGCATTCACGCTCTCATTGTTTGCGCGAAGGTTCAACGCGTTCGCGCGGCGTACGCGATAATACGCGCTCCGGGAATTTTATCCAAGGAGCATTGTGCGAGCGCAACACGTTGCGACACCACATCCTTTGCCTCTCTCGAAACGTCTTAATAACGAATTATGGTGCAATCGAAACATGCGCGTATAGCAAAAAGCAATCGTTTCTAGCCGTTCACTTTGAACACCGCGAAGGTTAATTTGGCAACTACATATATATCCATGTATTGTGTTTCTAACGATTGCCAAATGCTATTTTCGTGCATATAGTGATGCCATCCTTTTGTTACGAAGGATTAGCATCAGAGAAATTTTCGGCTTATTACGCATATTGAAAATGTAACGTAAGATTCATCTTTTTTTTCAGCAAATATGCAGAGATACGTACAGGTGCGTTTGAGTATTAGAGCACCTACTGGTTACATTTATTGGAACGCTCTAGCGGATTTTACGCTGTAAAACATACGGCGTGAATGAAAGTTCGGATTTATAATAAAATAAGCAGAAGATACAATCGGAAAAAGGATCTCAGCAAGATGATAGTATTAGGACAGCGTTAGGAAACGGTAGGCCAAGAAAAGCCGGTCGAAAGATGATTCGTAGAACTAAAGGAAAGTGTTGAGATATTGATCCGTTTCATAGCGCCGATGCGAGCGAAAAGCGAACTAAAAATTGCGCGTTTAAGCACTAAAATGTCTATATACTATCACGAAACTACGAAATATTACTAATCTTCTATTTACAACGAAGCTCGTAAGTCTCGTGACCAATTTACACGAAAAAAGATCGAGTTAGAGACACGATAACGCGTTAATGAAACTTCTAATCTCTAAATCTCTAGAGAGAAATCCTTAAAAGCTGTAGATCCTTAATAAACAATTTACCGATTACGACGATAAGTCCCCTGATGCTTGTAACCAATTTTACACAGAAAACGGATCACCAAAGTTGCAAGACTTTCGAGTTGGAGGGAATGACGCGTTAACGAGAGCGTCGCAACGTATAATGTTTACAAAGTTTGCGTGGAAATTAACACGATCAGGAATAAGCTGGATCGTTGTCACCGTTTACGATCGTGTTTCCGAGATGAAAGAAACAGCTACTATTATGCAATCGATCGTTTCGAACTAGTAAACGGCGTAGCGAAATAAAACTCGGTGTAAGTCTTAACATACGTTCACTAGCAGGAACGTGTTTTATTGAAACTTTTACGACTCGCTACCGGCTGCTCCAGCCGTTGCATTATTTGAATAACATCGAAGGTTGTTGACCTAGCAACCGAACGAAGGTGCGATCCAATTGGATGTGGATGTAATTACACCTTGAAATACCTTTCGTCATCGAGCATTTCCAATTCCCCGCCGAGTGTCCTCCATTTTTGCGCTTAGTCTTTACGCTCGATATCGTCGCGATTTGCAAGCACTCGCTAGCAACAGAATGTGCGATCGTCGCGCGTCGCCGTTTCGACAGAATTAACGTCGTTGGAATCTCACAACGATTGAGAAACCGCATATTTACATCGCGCGAAAACCACGATGAACGAGTTATGTCCCGTTCGGGCTAATTTCTTTGAAGTAGTCAATGTGTCGATTTTTAATTTATGCTTCAAATATGTAATATCGGAAAATAAGGATAGAAATTTTTTTCCGATTATTTACAATTTATTAATATTAAATTGAATATACAAATATAAATTGGACAGAGAACGATATTTATTTAACGGAAACTAAATGCAATACTCGTATCTATATCAAATAACTTTACAGTTATTTGATCACTCTCGTCACAACGAATCTAACACACACACTCTCTCTCTCTCTCTCTCTAACAACTCTATCAATTCTCACGACTCTACTCTTCGACGACTCGAAACCTCTAACGACTCTACTCTTCGACGACTCAATTAGCTCTGATCTTCGCCAATACACTCCTGCTCGGTCGTGCTCGCTCTTGCTCTCGTCCTCTCACACACACACACACACACACTTTTCGGCTCACATACTCTGGCCTCTCGATTGCAACTCCTTGAAATATGGAACCGTACTTCTGTTTTGACGCTGCTTATCTTTTCTCGCGTCACTGTTACTAGGCGCTCTTGGATGTAAACAAACCACGAAAGACGACGTACACGGTGTTTTCTAATTTCAGCCGATCTCCAATCAAAGCTATTCTACGATATTACAAATATTAAGAATCGAAGATCCAGTGTGGAGAATTTGAAGGGTTGACACTGAGATTTGAGAGTAATCTCAGGGATTAGATAGAAGCTTAATTCCTGGGAGGGATTGAATTTTTATCCTAGTTTGATATCAGTCAAACGATTCGTGGCTTTCTATCCAATTAAATGCCAATGATTATCAGATTACCGCGATATCGCGATAGAATTTAACGAACCTTTCAACTTCCTCGTCTTCAAATATGATTTTAAAGGGGAAGAGGAAGAAGAGCAGAGAGGCAGAGAGTCAACGACCGTGCTTTTATCGGTAATTGAGTGATGCGCTAACGTAAAAAGCATTCATCGTGAGCATCCAGGCGCCTGTGCACTGTACGCGTAGCGATCCGTCGGTGAATCAAGAAGCACATATATCAAACATCGATGTTGATAATAATCCTTCGTCACCGGAATCTTGTATTTTAATCTATGCAAGTTTTTCGAGGTGAATGTAATGCAGATGCATTTTTCGTCAGCATTGTTTACGGCTTTTGCGTTTTCATTTCTACTACTAATCACGTTAGATTTCCAGATTATATGATGTGAAATCTTCTCTAAGTTACCGATTTCGGCATTTTAATCTTTTATACTCCATCGTCGTCACTTTGGTAACATTGACAAGGTGCAAATTGTTTTATGAAAAAATCTACTTTTATAATTAAATTTATAGTACAAATTATTTCTTGGTGTTTTCGTTGACAACAAAAAAAGAAAAGTTATTGCAAGAGTAAATTCAATTTTGTTTTCACTAATAAAAAATATGGAAACGAAGAAAATTACGCTATATAAATAAATCTCTGATTTTGTACTCGTTGATTTAAAAAATACAGAAAGTATTACGTAAAATAAAAATTCATAAATACTTGTGACCGTCTCTACTCGAAGCATAACTTTTTGTTTCAAAATTCTTTAGTAGAAGAAAGTGTTAAAATTACTGATCTATCGTATGACAAAAATCTCTATCTGTAAACGATGAAGCCGTACACGACTCATCAGAGTGTTTTCGATGAAAACGAAACTGAGAATTTCCTTCTCCTGCGCGAAAACGAAATAGATAACAAAAGAAAAACGATCGCCTAGTCATCGAGAAAGTACTAATTTCTCATGCAAGGTAGATAAATACCGTGACAGACACTGTACACCGTACAGTAGAATGAATCAACGTTTTACACGTAATTCATAAAAGCGACAAGACCCCGCATTTCCCTAATTATATGTTGCGAACAATAAAAAGATTGCGACTCAGTTGCCTTGGATTCTTATGTACATTTACAAGAGGTACAAATACTTTTATCTAATGGAGCGATCAGATCATAAACGGAAATATGCACTGGAATGATACGAGAGAAATCTCAAATATAGTCTTGAATCTAATTTTACTTGACAAAGGACTGTATTAAACTTTGCTTTTAATTTATCGAGCAGAGTGATCGATGAACTTGAATCTTTGTAATCCTATCTGCCTTTATAAACGATGCTTCGGAAAATAAGTTCAGTTAGTGGATTCTTCTATGTGCACTTTTACGAGATTATTTCTGTGCTCAGTAAACGAAGTCAATATTGGTGCCGACACGATGAAACGAATCCATTTCCCTCATTATCGATCTTAGCTTTTATCTGTACGACAAAGAATTATCGAGCAAATAGCTACTAACCCACTTGAAACGAATAAACAATAGCATTAAGGATAAATCAACTATAACAGACAATTTATTTTCTTTTACAAACTTTTCATATTGATGGATTTTTACAAAAGAAATTAATCTTTTATTCTATCCTTCTATCGTCTATTTCTATCCGATAAACAACATTTGTTGATTCGCGCGCTTCGACTTATCAACGCTTCTGTCAACGACGATAAGATCTAAAGGTGCGACTAAAATCTAAATCCAAGCGAAAGAATGCAAACACATACTTGCAGATTTCAATATTAACTTTTTAATTGGACTCTATTTTGCAAGAAAGTACAATGTTTTATGCACCTTTCGTTCGCTGTGAGATTCTGCAGTTCCGGTACCCAGCACCAGTGATCATCCGGTATCAGCGTGATGAAGATCTGCGAGAAGTAGACCCATGCGACGAACGAAGCAAAAGGGATCATCAGAATAAACAGGATCTTCTGATAAAGACCAAAGTCCCCGACGTACGGCAACAATTCGTCGAAATCTATGTCTTTCGTCTCTTCTTTGGCACTCCTGTCTGCTTCTCGCGTTTGAGGGTTCATCGAGTTGCAACAGGCCACCGCGTTATTCTCGCGGTCGTTCAAATAAACGGAAGTTCCAAATTTCTCTTGCGGTGGCATTTTCTCGGAAATCATAAATTAATCGATCGATTTGAACGAAAAAGCGACCGATTATCGCTATTGGCAGCGAGATCGCTTCCTTTTCGTCCAAGTCACCACCAATCTCGCTTCGGTGGTTCGTTTCGCTAGAAAATATCGCGAATTTTACTGTTCACGTTGCCGAACACATGGTCCTGTACGTGTTCACCTCGACGTTGGCGATCAAATTTTTCACTCGATCTGGCTCGAAAGACTGCGATTTTCACGGACGAGGGTCGACCACGTGGACTCCGTTCGTCGTCGACATCGCGCGAGTCAAATGACAAAAATCTTACAAGAACTGTAACAGAGTCAGGCTAATCTGAAACGACCGATATATAGAAACAAAAGGAGAAAACTGGACAAATCCTGACCTGAAGAGATCGTAACTGAAACGATCAGTCTTGTAGCTGACTATATAGCCGCCGACCGAGAGGTACTTACTCCCTCTCCTCTACGTGTACAAGTAGAATTCAGTGCTCTACAAGTGGCATTGAACAGAGCGGGGATCGCGTCAATCATCATTGTCATTGGCGTTTGGCTAATTTCTTTCGCACTCTCCCCGAAGACAGGTCAACAAGATCGTCGGATCGTCGGCTTGCCTCTTTTCCTCTTTTTTCTTGTTCCGCCATTTATTTATTCGTTTAGTACCCTTAGATTAAATGATCAAGGAAGTGGATGATGAAATGGAAAACTTGGAGACGTGTTATATTCTTGATAGATGAGGTATAATGGTGTGAAAAATGTTTACAAATTCGCCAGTTTATGGTCCAAAGAATCTGTTGATGTTTGAAAGAATTTCATCTGATATTGGATATACTAATATCCTTTATCCTAATACCTTTTATAACTAACTAATAAATAATAAGAAAAAAATAATAATAAAAACTCTGACTCTAACTCTAATAATAAAAAGAAAGAAAGCTTAAAATTTCAGAGGATATATCTTTATTCCATTAGTTTTATGTAAAAACTATAGATCCTATAGAACTGTAATAATACATATTTTCAAGTAATATATATATATACTCTTCCCTCATTTCTACTAAATGTCATGCCGATTAGTCATAAATTTGATAGGCATCTCGCAGATGAAGGACTTTAAGTAACTTTTGCATATCTAAAATCGTCTCTTGTGTTGCAAGTTCTCGTACTACTGTCTACGATTATCAATTATAGTGAAAAAAAGGTAAACAACCGACTGTGACTCTGACTCACACGATTCGCATGATTATACATACCTTAAGGTGAGGTGTTTTTGCTAGGAGCAGCGTAGTCTCATGGACGCCCATGCTGATTCTTTTCTCTTAGTTTTTATTTCTGTTCCATTTTTGTACCTTACATAAAATTGAAAATAAATGGTACGAACGCGACATCTATGCGCCTTCTGTACGACATCTGTACGTATATGTCGGACAGTTCATTTGACGAAGCCCATTGGACGAAGAAATTGTCTCGAAAAAGGGATAATGAGCGGAAAACTTCTGATAAAAATTGTTGAGTTGGAAAACAGTACAACTATTAAGCGTACAATGTAATGGAAATATTATAGCCCTTTACAGTTGACATACTCGATCGAAGCAAATTTATCAAGTATTATTATTATATGCATATATCTAAATAGATAAATATTAATAAACAACAGATTATCTGGAAGTAAATATATTTTAGATTAAAGAGTAACAGACATTTACAATACTTTTCGATTACAGAATCATAAATGTACAAGCATAATAAAAGCGTATCGTCATCATGACGGCAGTCGAATTTGTAGACAATTTTATTATGCCGCCACAGCGCCGACATTCAAATGCAAAAGGATAATAATTATTTTTATTACGCACTAGACATAATAATAATAATTTATTGAATATTATACAAGGTGTTCCATTCAACTTGATGAAATAAAATACATGTCCTTTTTAATTATTACTAACTGTACCAATAAAATGATGCGGAAATGAAGTTTAAAATAGGAAGTTTTTTTCTAAATCATTATTTTTTTCATTAAACTTCACGATCATCCATATTTTCTTAATAAGATGATATACTCTTTTATGTAGAATAAAAAGTTATTAGTAAAGAATTGTTCGAGTACAGTTTTATTAAAAAACTAGTTTAATATAAAAACTTACGAAAGGTATACATAGCCTCAAAGAATCGTTCGACGCGGAAATATTTAATAATTCATTTCGACAAATCATTAAATTATGTTTAGCGTATATAAAATTTATATATCAGTATAGCACCCAGTGGAGAATTACCGTAACACAGGAGTAATATATTTTTACGTAATTATTATTAATTTACATTCGTTTCTGTTCTAATTTAGAAAATTCATTGTATTGGCTGTTATGATTGATTAATTTCTTTTTATGTATCACATAATAAAAGAAGTAGAATAAAAAACCACGAAGAGATGTACCACTTAAAATATTTGCTATAATCTAACAATGTTGTCATCCGAAACATTTCATACACGTATAAATTATCGATCAAATTACATGACTTATTAATATAATAACGAATAATAAACAAACCTAACATTTTTTTATGTACACTATTATTAATACCCATGACACGGATGTAAAGATAATGAAAACAAATCTCTCTCCTACAACTCCAGGAACTTAGTTCTATTCCATTATCGATATTTTGATTATTCACAGTAAAATTTTTTTACATCAACATTCATAGCAGTGTCAGAAAAAGGTTTATTTATGAATAGGATCTTTTAAAATACTTAGATGTGAATATTACCTGATTATACTTAAAAACGAAAACGGATGGTTAAAATCGACCTTAAACTATGCAGTGCTTTCAAGCTCCTTGTGTAAAAAAGTTTCAATATCCACTCGACATATAGGACAGCGTTTATTAGTACATAACCACTGATCGACACAGTCTATGTGAAATAAATGCATACATGGAAGCCTCCTGTATAAAAAACAATATTAGAAAAATATAATTTGTGAAAAATTAATTGCTGAAATTAATTTTCATTGCGTATGAGAATTAATTTGTACCTGACACTTTCGCAGTCTTCGAATTCGGATAAACATATAGTACACTTTTCAATAGCGTCTTCACTATTTTCGACTTTTTTCTCCTATAAAACGAGAAAATATCACGAAGTAAGGATGATATGATAATGAACATATACGTCAATTTTTACGTAATTTACCCGTTTGTACTTATGACGGAATGTGTGACTTTCTATTGACTCCTGTGTAGCTCCGCAACTAATAGCGGCCATGCGTCGTAGGTCAACAAGGCGCATATAATTCTCAAGTTGCGCCGACATTTGACGCGCTGGGTGCAGCAAACCCAAAGATGGAAATGGCATCATGTCGTGAGCATCAGATCCTTGCTGCGTGAAACGCATCTGCATTACATAACAAGTATAAAAATATATAGAATTCAAAGTACTGTGTTTGAAAGCATACCAAATGGAGATGTTGTAACCAATTGATATGAATATGGTGTCTATGTTGTGGACCGGATGGTCTTCGATGAGGACCATAATGATGATACATATGATGTACATAAGGATGAACTGGCATTGAAGGCAGCATAATGGGTTGTGTTGGTAACTGGCCACTCAAAGGACTTTCCTAAACACAAAAATATAAATCAATAATTATAAAATTTAATAGAAACGAAAAGGAAATAAATTATAAATTCATTGTAACATTAAAATCATATGTATGTCGGGTTTACATTAGAATTAGGGTTAGGAGCGTGAAACGAATCTTCGTTTGGATTACACGTGTCGTTATGCAATAGAGAAGACATCGACTAGTGCAAATACGATTATCATAGAACTGGACAAGTAACCGTGGTAATTAGATACTCGAGAAACTAATGACAATGATCTTAGGTTCAATAACGAATCCGCGGTCGACGGGATGATAGATGAACGTGCTCACAAAATCTAAGTCGGACGCGTAATATTCACTGGTCGTAAGGGGTTACTCTTTTCGTCGATGAGATCGCGAGAGAGAATGAATTTCCCGTCCCGATGATGCCACAGAGAAAAACTATAATGGGGTGTGTCTAAGGACACGAGATCATCGGATTCGTCGAGAAAAGCCTTCGTTCAGAAAGTAAGGGAAATTGGCGTTGCTGCTAATTGGTCAATCTCCATATCGGTGGTTAGAAAAAGATGCTAGCCGCCCTCGAGGGAAAATTGCTAGTGGGAGACGCCGTTCGTTGAAAAATAGGTCTCCTCTATTTTCTCGTAATTGGGACAAAGACTGTTTGTTTGAAGGACTTTAGTTAGCTAAATCGGGATTTATAACGGGCCCTCGGGCTACCTGAATATGTACTGCGGAGACACATCGACATTTGGCAATCATCTTACTCGAAGAATAGGGTCTGCGTGTGGCGAGCTACGGGACAGAGACCGTTGGAATGTTTACTGTCGAGTGTTACAACTATTTCCTTTTTAAGGAGAGCTATAGAATTACGCCATGCCTTTGTTAGACAAAGCGTTCATCCCGTGACCGTGGCTACATTCGCCTCGAGCCAAAGCTCACTATCACTAATCTCGAACAATTACAATCGGATTGAATAACTACAATTGTTTAATTACAGCTATCGTAGACTCTAGATTACAATGTTGCGGGATTATCCAAAATTCCAGAGGCTCCGGTGTTCTTTCGTCTCCGACATGTATAATATAAATCTTGAATGCACTGAATTACCTGAATTATTTCGGGACAAGGCGGGCTAACGCTTGGTGGTCTTCTAGCCTCTGGATGACTATAAACAGTAGGTTGTTGAGGTGGTGGCAAAATTGGAGGCGGGAAATAATTCTCTGCAAATGTCATGTTTTCTGCACCGTTGCAACGATTATTCGCAGAATTAGCATTTCCATTGTTACACGTATGTTGGCTTGCTTGATGCACATGTGGATTGCACGACGTTGTACTACGAAATATAAAAAGTATTGTATGATGTGAAATTTCCAATATTTATTGTAATACTAACGTGTGATGTGTTGAGAATCTTGGATGAAGACTCCGCCTATGTACTTCTTGTACACGTTGTTGCATCCTCCATAGTCTTTCTTGTACTGGATGCATACGTGGTCTTAACATTCCTGTAGAAGCATCTATAAAAAAGAACAAATTCGAAATAACATCACTGAAAATTTTGTTAGTCTTTCTTTTAATTTTTCTATCATACCTGTACCTGGTATTTGATTATATCTTACAGGTATAACAGGAATTGGAATTCTGTAATTGTGGTGTATACATCGACCATGATATATATGGTCATGCAAGCAATAAGTGTTGTGCCCACTGTAAAAAAATTATTAAAATCAGTAATGAAGCGTATTATACATAAAATAATTTGTTATTCATACCTAGGTACATAGTCCGTAGTAGCCGGAGTTACTACCGAAGTTGTAGGAGTAGGAGGTGTATGCTCTTCATCTGATTCCACAGTTAAATCAACTACAGTTACTGGACGATTACCTTCCTCATTATTTTGTGCAGAATTCTGCTGTTAAAATATAGTAAAACGCTTTGTATCTTAAACTCTTAACATAAATTATATTTTTAAATAACTCAACATAATAAAGCTATTTCACCTTATTATTATGATTTACTGAAACAAGAACTTCAACTGATCCATCTTCGTCATCACTACTAGTAGCATCATCACTACTCGAGGACCAATCTAATTGTAGATCAGGTGCTGACGGTGTATCATCATTTTCTATCCAATATAAAGTGAAACTATATAAATTATCTGTTTATTACTTTTTATTCATATATTATTCATGTGAAACAAAAACCATACTTGTTGCATGTGTAGAATGTTGCTGAGAATTAATTGTATTTGGCAAAACTGAGTGATACAAAGTATTAACTTCATTGGCACTGTCATTTTCCATATTTTGCATAACTCTGTTTAAAACATTTTCATTAATAATTATTGTTCTAACTAAGTACAAATCTATCACAAAAAGTTTTAAACTTAATTCTAAATTCATACTTGTTAGAAATTCCATCTGATGATCTAGATGGTCCAGCTACACCCAAATTATCAGAGTGTTGGTTGTTGAATGATTTACGGTCTTCATTTTTTCTACTTTTATGTTTTACTGGAGGATCACGTTCATGTAATATTCCTCCTGCTGTTTCAGGCCCATGTAAATAAGTTCCAAAAACAAAATTACTATTTGAAGCAGTATGATGAGATGGATTTACATAAGGATTAATAGGAACCACATCTAAATCTTCTACATCACTTTCTGCAAATAAGTGATCATATTCCATTTCGTTGCCTAGAATGAAAAAATTGAATATTGAAGTTATTTATGATCCCTTTGTATGTTTATTTTCGTGTGAATCATTTTATATACATTTAATTTTATTAAAAACATAATTCAACGAACTCCATTATTGCTTTATCTAGTGGAAATTCAGTACTAAAAATATGAAAAAATGAATTAATATATGTCTTATATCGTTATTTCGTCTCTACCTGAATTAAATCTTGGTTGTGGAGAAGGATCAACTGTAGATGTAAAAGCTGTATCAAATATATCTGCTAAAGAAGTAGAATTTGCTTCCATAGAGGAAGTTATAGATTCTGCATGATACAAATTATTTTGTTCGTCTGATTTAGTTTTACACCAAATATTTTCAGAACTTGCACTTTCTTCCATCCTGTTTGATAAATTCAATTAATTATCATTAACATAAAACGTTAATGAAAATATATCACTATAAAATGTAAAATAATTGATTAAAATAAATACTAAATAAATAAAATACTAAATGATTGAAAAAAATTGTATATTCCGGCAAAGAATATAGACATATTTTCTTTACTTCTCAATGACAGAGCTTTCGTTTATCTTAAAAAAAATACACTCTAAATATATAACAATACTAGTCTTTTATCGTAATGAAAATAATTCGATGACACGTAATACATAACGTATATATATATATGTATATATACGTATATATATGTATATATATGTATATATGTATATATCAATATATTATATTATATATATATACTAAGAAATTTTTGTGCTATATATGAACAATGTAACTAATATAACTTTTTAAATTCAAAAATATAATTTTCTCCAATTACGTTTGAAATTATATTTGAAACCTTCGGCATTTGAAATAATTTTTATTGTTCCCTTTCATAGATGCTTGTTGGAATGGTATCACGAAAGAATGGAAACGAAACACTAGAAACTGTTGTAAGAGCGTATACCTTGCAATTCCTTCGATGGTTTTGTAAAATGCTAAG
Source organism: Bombus bifarius (assembly GCF_011952205.1). Lineage (NCBI taxonomy): Eukaryota > Metazoa > Arthropoda > Insecta > Hymenoptera > Apidae > Bombus > Bombus bifarius. The sequence goes on from NW_022884479.1 coordinate 33,383, forward strand.
GTTCTCTTCACCACGTCATTTTTATCAAGATATTTATTTTCTATACATCACTGTCATTTATGTCGTTCTATCTATGCCCATCGATGTTAACTTCGTAATCGAATCACTACAAATTTTAACAAACTATTCGATCCATATGAAAAATTTGTGTATAATTAAATTCTTATATCAGCAATAACAATAAAATCGAAAAAGGATTTATGTAGACTTTCTTTCAGTAATATACATTTGGCAACTATGATACCATCAATCGTAACTTTCATTAACTACGCTCACTTTTTCGGTGGCCTCCGTTGATTATACAGCATGCTACCTTTTCTTTCTATAAAACTACCACTATATTTATTACCAATTTTCGGAGCATGAAGTTGATTATCCATGTGATACTAATTCTTTTACGATGTATTTATTTAAGTTTCTTACTGCATTATTCTAATTTTACATTTTTATTTAAAACGTATGTACCTGACGAAAGACGAGTAACTCTGGCACGATCTTATAATTAGGTGTCGTCACTCATATACCAAAAGCATAGAAGAAACCGTCTGAACATTGAATCGTGGAAAATCAGCATGAAAGACAAGAAAGTTTACGTTCTGCGCATGCATGACATGCTATAAATGTCTCAAACAGAGATGGAGACACTCTACTCACCTGTGTCCATCTCGCAAGAACGAGAACTTTGTTGTCTTCCATGTTGATGTTTCATGATTCAACTTTCGGACGGTTTTCCCCAGCGAGTGTCGCGATCTGTTTATATGACCGCGAAGTCTAGTGTATATTTCAAAGATATAAATAGAGACAAAGCTAATCCCCTATATTTTTAACAACAAGAGAGAAAGAAGTTGCGAAATTACGGAAATTTTTTATTAATGTTTAACTTCTAAATTATATGAAATCTATATACCTAATTAGATTTTAAAGTATATCTCATTACATCAATATAAGGTATATCTCATTATTTTAGATAGAAATGTTATATCAAAAATAAAAAAAAAAGGAAATAGAATTTAAAAATAAACGAGAAACTATAGAGGTACTTATTTCTAATGTTTAATAATAAACAAATGATAACTATTTGATTGTTCTGACATGTCTAAAATCGCGTACAAGATTACCTAGCAATAAAATTTTTGCGTTGAAAATTAGCTTGAAGAAAATATTTTATAGAAGAATGGACCAATCAGTTCGATGTTCAATGTTCCTGTCATTTGACAAGTTCATAGCGAATCTGGAGCATTAGATATACTTAAATTATATGTACATGTGCTAAGTACAATTCGTCCGTGTATTTTCTTTCGAACTTGACCTCGGTCGTCCGCTGTGGTAGTCCTCTAATGGTGATCCTCTAATAATCCAATTTCGTTTATTGACTATCTTAAGAGAAACATTAATTAAAAGAATGGCTGTGGCTATCAGAACATTTTCAAAATTCACAGGTAAGATGAGAATAATCGTCCGAAATTTTTCGATGTTAAAAGGAGACCTTTGTATATTTCGAAATATAATTGTAACATGTTTGTGAGATATCGTAATATTTCACGCCCATTTCTCGTGATACTCATGTTCTATCATTTTTTTTAACTAAAAATACTTTAAATAAATTCTATTTATGTTATCATTTTCAATTATATAAGGACATATGTAATTTTTCATAACTTAATATTTTTGACAATATATGGTTTTAACTCAGTAGATTCAACAATCTTAACTATTAATTAAACATTATATAATTCCATATTAAGTCTTTGTGTATTTCACATAGTTGTACTTTGTAACAAAAGCTTCATAATTCTTTTCTTTTTATTATATTTTATTTGTATCATACATATTAATTTGATTTTATACAACTATTAAATACAATGGCATAGTTTTTTTAATACGTTAATTAATCTGCTCTATCAGAATAAGTGTCATATTAATCATTGGATAATATACAATTAATGAACCTTGACCCAAAAGTTAAGAAATTTGATATTATCCCTATAAATAACATCTATTTGCAAATAATGTTTAAAGCAATGCCTTAAAATCTTTTTATGCCATAAAATATGTATTATTTTATTATTATTACATTTATTACAAGGAAGGTCAAAGTATATTAGTATTTACATTCTTTTAGAATCTCATTTCTTAAAAAAATGTTCAAAAAAAAAATCATTTCTTGTATGTTTCAGTCAGAAACTGTGGTAATTTATTACGTACCCAAATAAGGTTCAACTATGTAGATACTAGGAAAAATTTAAAAATTGATTCCAATACCAAAGTTATATGTCAAGGTTTTACTGGCAAACAAGGGACATTTCATTGTCAACAGGCCATTGAATATGGTACTAAAATAGTAGGTGGTGTTAACCCCAAGAAGGCTGGTACAGAACATCTAGGAAAACCAGTTTTTAAAAGTGTGAAGGAGGTGGGAAAAGAACATCCATTTTATATTTTATACATTTATAAATGTATTAATTGTGCTTTTCTTTTAGGCAAAGGAAGCTACAGGTGCTACCGCAACTGTAATTTATGTTCCTCCTCCAGGTGCAGCTGCAGCTATTATGGAGGCAATAGATGCAGAAATGCCATTAATTGTATGTATTACTGAAGGTATTCCACAACATGATATGGTCAAAGTTAAAAGACGACTTTTGGAACAAAACAAATCTCGTTTAATTGGACCAAATTGTCCAGGAATAATAGCTCCAGAGCAGGTGCAGATATTTAATATTTATCAGTATTTAAAAATTTGTATTTTACATACAAATTATATGCAAATTTTTAAATTTAAATGTATAATTATGTTGATACATATCTATATGGTAACATATAACAGATATCTATTTGTAGTGCAAAATAGGTATTATGCCAGGACATATACATCAAAAAGGAAAAATTGGTATTGTGTCAAGATCAGGAACATTAACATATGAGGCTGTAAATCAAACAACCCTTGTAAGTGAATGATATCCTTTTTGCTTAAAAAACATAATTCTTTTTTAAATAATACAATAAAAAAGTTTTTTAGAATAATTTTGTAATAAGAAACTGTAAGAAAATTTTTCTTTAAGGCTGGTCTTGGGCAAACACTTTGTATTGGAATTGGTGGTGATCCATTTAATGGAACAGACTTCATTGATTGTTTGGATGTATTCCTTAGGGACCCAGACTGTGATGGTATTATAATGATTGGTGAAATTGGCGGCAGCGCAGAAGAATCAGCGGCGGAATATCTCATTCAACATAATACTGTTGGTTGCTCTTCTAAGTTACTGGTACCCAAATCCTCATCCTATCTTAACTTACCATTCCTTGTATTCCAAGAATCGTTCTGTATCCTTATAAGTGCAATTCATTTTTAAATATTATCGAATACGAATGTAATATGCCTGGTATAATCATAGGGAGGTAAAGCTAAACCAGTAGTGTCGTTTATTGCTGGTATTACTGCTCCACCTGGTCGAAGAATGGGACACGCAGGAGCTATCATTTCAGGCGGAAAGGGAGGCGCTCAAGATAAAATTAATGCACTCGAAAAGGTATTAACTTGTTTGCTATTTACAATAAAACCCATATTTTCGTTATGATAAATATAAATATTGTTTTACTTTATTCAGGCTGGTGTAATAGTTTCAAGAAGCCCTGCGCAAATGGGAAATGAACTTTTGAAAGAAATGACACGTCTTGGCTTGGTCTGTAATTAAAGACACATGTCACTAAAAATATACATATGTAGTTTGCTTCATATGGATGTATCTTCATACAATAAATTGAAAGTATAAACAATGCTAGGACCGTCTAAGAAATCGAGAAAACGATATAATGCATTGAAATGTTCAAATTCATTAAATCGTTGATAACAATGATTATGTTCATCGATAAATCGAGGTTGCTCGATTATCTTATTCCTAAAAAAAATACTTGCAAAGAAATATGACACTTTGTTAAAAAACTAAATTTATGTTAACATTGTACAGTATTTAGAAAATATTTTTACTGATATAGCTTTTATTTTAAAAATTAGCAACCATCTAAAGATGCTATAAAAAGTATCTAACAATAACTGCCACTATTCTTCGTTACCATTTTTATTAACCAGAAATTATAAATTTTTCTATGCTATTAAATCATAATTTTAAGGAATAGTTATTTAAACTATATTGTTGTAAATTATACTAAAGCTATATCTGTTATAACAAATAAAGCTGTTATATATCCATATTGTAAAACAATAAAAATCTAAATATATTAAGCAAAATATAAACATTAACCTCTTAAATATTTTTGTTTATTATAAATAAGAAATAAAAAACTGTATTTCTTGGAATATTTTTCAAACTTTCTTTCATGGTAAAAATCCCATTATTTGGTCTATAAATTTGGCAATATGTCTACTCCTTTTATTAACAAAAGGTTTTAACTGAGTAAAATTCATGGTTTGTATAGTGTTTAACAAAGTTTTACAAGTACAATAGTACAAATGTTTATCTTCATAGAGTTGCTCAGCTAATTCTAATTGATGATTATCCATTAAATTTTCATTTGCAACTACAATTAAATTTTTTCTACACTCTAAAGCATCTAAAATACTTCCTGCTCCTGCGTGACTTATAATAAGATCAGCATTTTGTACATAGTTAATTATATCTGCGCTTAAATTGAAATATTCAATATTGACAAAACCACAACGTGGGGTACAATCTGGTACAAATAACGTTCTGCCAACTTGCAAGATGATTTCATGATATCCTTTTGACGATAATACCTAAAATAATATATGTTTAAAAAATTACTCTAAATTGGGTTATAGATTTACTACTAAATGTTTTTATAACTTCATATTAAGAACTGAAATTCTCATAGTCTTTTACCTCTAAAACTTCCGAGCTAAGCACTGTCTCGATTAGTTCATCAAATTTGGTTGTGCCAACAGTAACAAATATCCTTTGTGTCAATTGTGTCATTTTAAATATTTAAAAATATTATAGATTCGAATATTAATAAAATCATATATCACTATCTTAATTGTTGTTGGCAATAATATATTGTTTTTCAACAATTCGGCAAAAATATTCAATAATGTTGTCAAATTGACATTTGTTCAATTTGTACGTATCAGAATTGTACCGACTGTACGAAAAAAGAATAATATAGAAGAAAAACTGTGCTTGATAAAACAGTATTATGACGTCAGAAAGTTCCAAGTTCCATGTTTCCATCACATCGATTTGTTTACCGCCGCGAATTTTAATAAAACATGCCAGCCGAAAGAAAAAATAACGTTCTAACATACGAAGGGTGTAATTATTTACGATATCGCTTATTATTGTCAACATTATCCGGCAAGCCTGTGCGAATTACAAATATTAGAGTTAAAGATGACTATCCAGGAGTTAAAGGTTAGTTTAAACATATACTTCTTTTGAAAATATTCAAAGATTTATATATATTATATTTTTATTATTATTAATATATTCATTATGTGTAGAGTACGAAGTCAGTTTTATTCGCTTATTGGATAAAATAACAAATGGATCAAGAATAGAATTAAATGAAACAGGAACTAATTTATATTATAATCCTGGATTATTGTACGGTGGTGAATTAGAGCATGATTGTAGTGTACAACGAGGTATTGGTTATTATCTAGAAGGAATTATGATGTTAGCTCCATTTTGTAAAAAAACTGTGGATATAAAACTCAAAGGAATCACTAATAATACAATAGGTAACTAATCCTCCATGATAAATTTTTAAGCACAGAACATTGTCAGTTATTGTAATGGCAAACAGCTAAAAAATTATATATATGTCATTGTATTTAAGATCCTTCTGTGGACAGACTGAAGGCATGTGCTGTACCTATATTGAAAAAATTTCTGTCTGGTGATAATGAAGTTATCTTTACCATTAATAAAAGAGGAGCTGCACCTCTAGGTGGTGGAGAAATTAAATTTAAATGTCCTCCTAGTCGTAATCTTAGAAGTATCCAAGTTAGTAGAAAGTATATCTTCTTTATTAAAGTATTTATAATTTATAACTTAAAAATAAAAAGGTGCATATGTAGTTTCAAAATAGTGGAATGGTGAAAAGGATCAGAGGTACTGCATGTAGTATACGTGTATCTCCTGCTATTGCTAATCGAATTGTGGAGTCTGCTAAAGGTATACTGTTAAACTTCCTGCCAGATATTTACATTCATACAGATCATTGTAAAGGTGCATCTAGTGGAAAATCACCAGGTATGTATTTAGTTGTTCGGAAACTAATAACGCTAAATATATTAAATATCATTAAATACTTGAAAATATGACAGGTTTTGGAGTAACTTTATCAGCTGAAACAACAACTGATGTTATTTTTGGTGGAGAAGCATTTTCACCTCTAATGACAGCAGCTTCTTTGCCTTGTGTACCAGAAGATATTGGTAAAGAAGCAGCTATGAAATTAGTTAATGAAATTTACAGGTAAAGCAAGCATAACTACTGAATATACATCAGATAATGAAAATATTATATAAATATATATTATTTTAGAAATGGTTGTGTAGATTCAGCTTTTCAAGCTATGACTGCAATGTTTATGGCATTGGGTAGGAAAGATGTGTCTAAAGTTGTAACAGGACCTTTATCACCAGCAATGTAAGTAGCTGTTTTATACATTTGTATTTATCCTAAAATGATAAGACTGATGTATGATATTATCACAGGATACAATTTTTACGCGATTTAAGAGATTTCTTTGGAGTTGTTTTTAAAATCGAGCCACTTAAAGAAGAAGATGAAATATTAGAACAAGTTGTCTTAACCTGTATAGGTGTAGGATATACTAATATAAATAAACGAACATTGTAAAATAGTATTGTACTTATTTTTTATATGTACCAATTTTAAAAGTATATATGTTTGTACATATTTATAATCTTCTTATTTGTATATTAAAGAATATTAAATATTCTACAACACAAATGTTTGTAACCAAATTGGTTTAGAAGGCCAAGCACAAAAAGACCCTGATTTTAAAGTGTTCCACAAGCTTTGATAATTTTTGGACCACATTTTACAATCCAAATAGGTAATCTTTTTAGGATGTCTTATATTACAATCAGGGTGTTGATATTTATCACAAGTTTGCAAGAACATTTCAAAAAGAGCGTGTCTCGTTACAAGTAGATTGCTACCTTTCTTTTTTTTTGTAGCTCCTTGCTTTCTACCCTCAACCGCTACTTCAGTATCGCTATAAATAAACAATTATTAAGACCATCTTGTTTAAAAACATAGCTTTATCATAGAAAAAGTAAATATAAATATTTAAGTAAAAGTGAATATTAAAGATTACCGATTTCTTACAGCACACCATATTATACTCGATGGACATGGATGTTTCCTTTCAGAATTTTTTTGTTGTTTAAAGTAAAGTTTACTTTGTACAATCTTTAGTTTATGTACTTTTTCGTTGAATCGTTTGTACAATCCACGTTCCATCGCCTCTAGAGAAAAAGGAGAATTGCCTCCAACTACAATAGTTTCCATTTTTATTGGAGGTATCAATATTGATAAAAGTGATCCTTGTACTCCAAGTAAATTCCATCTAAAATCAATAGATAAAGCTTAATTTTCATATTCTATAAGAATACCATTTCATATTAATTGTAATATTACACAGTTGTATTTACTTTGCCATTTTGTCTGAACAAGATAAGCTAAGAGTAGGATTTCCCCTTCCTGGTTTAGTACGTAGCGGTCCAACCACGTGGTAGTTTATTCCAGGTAAATGAGGATCTTGGCATTTTTCGGATTTTATGCATTTTGCACCAGTTCTATATATATCTTTAATTATTTGTTTTTCTTTTTTATCGGTATTTGATTCTATTGTTTCTACTCTGTTATTATAATCACATTTTATTATTTTTGCTGGAGGCGCATCATCTTCATAGAATTCTTCTTTCAAAAATATAGAACAATCTCCACAAGGAGTTTGACTCGTAAAGAAATGAAACGATATTTTATCGTTTATTTTAATTTTTTTCTGATCATCTATTGTAAAAACATCACTTTTAGAGTCACTGAGTAAGAAATTGATTTGCTCATATAAATATCTCAAAAAGGCACGCCTAACAAGAATTTCTGCATGAGAATCACTTAATCTGCAACCTTCCTCATATATTTTCGTATTTATTAAATCTAATTTTCCTAAGCATTTTGTGCCTGTAGCAAGAGCTACTAAAGTGAGCGAGTTGTCCTTTTTTTTTAACACTATGCCTGATAGCACAGTCCACTCCTTCTCTGATGGTTTACCATTCTTACCAAGCTTATTATATTTTTCTAAACAAAGGTGTGCAATCTGATCTGCAAGATCTTCCATGTTTTTTTTTATTTTATTTGCATTTAATCTATCTAATACACATTGGAAGGGTCCCAAGCATATTTATGTTGAGGTAGAGAAAATAAAGCTCTCATACTTTCTTCATCAATAACAAAATCTAGCTGTATATTATCTCTTATATGTTCTTTCTTTACAGCTTTGGGAATGATGCCTGTAATAATATCATTAAATGATACATGGTAGAAATATTCATCTTAAAAATGAAAATTATTTACCAATTCCTTGTTGCAAAGCCCAATTTAATAATAATTGTGCTGGTGATACATTAAGTTGAGTAGCTATTTTTACGACAACTGGATCTCTTAAAAGATTAGTACTGCTACTAGTTCCTAAAGAAGAATATGCTTGTACATGAATCCCTTTGTTATTGCAGTACTTAATTAATTCTTTTTGATGATAATGTGGATGCAACTCAACCTATAATACAAAAATATATTTCAATTTTTTAATTAATATAAATTAAAATACAAATTAAATTCAGGTACAATTGATTTACTTGATTAACACTTGGTGGTGTATCTTTACAATTTTGCAATAATTCTTCTAGATGTTTGATTGTATAGTTGGATACACCTATGGATCTTATGTACCCTTGTTTCTTCAATTCTACTAGTTTATCCCAAGTCTTTGCTCTTAAGCTTGGATTATTTATTGAACTTTCTGAAATATTGGCTGCACCTGGCCAATGAATCAAGTACAAATCAATGTATGTAGTATTAAGTGCTGTAAGAGATCTTTGTACAGACTTTTCTATTCCTTTTGGATCTCCATGTTCACTTGGTGCTATCATAAATATATGATTATGATATATTTATATATTTGTATATATATTTAATTTTTTAAGTCTAACATGCTTTATATTATATAAAATTATTATTGATACATACAAAGCTTAGTTGTAATAAATATATCACTCCTTTGAAGATTATATTTTGGTAATAAATTTTTCAGAGCATAGCCAATATCTTCTTCATTTCGATACACTACAGCTGTATCTATATGTAATAAATAAGAAATGATACATTTTCAGAATATATTTATAATAGGACAAATTAATAATGTTAATAATTTCACTAAATACATACCAATAGAACGAAAACCAACTTTTAAACTTTCATCTACTACTTCATATATTACATCTCTCCCTTGAATTTTGTATGTTCCAACTAAAATGATTTAATATTTTATAATAAGTAATAGTAACAAGTGTCCTTTACCATTATTTTAATATTTCCTTCAATACAGACTTAAATACAGTAAAAAATAGTCTATTTCTTATATTTTAATGATCTTACATCCAATAAGAGGCATAGTATAACCACTTGAAAGGAGAACATTTTTCGCTGCATTGTTCATATTATACTTAATTTATAAAATTTCTTATAATCTCCACTTGCACTCGTATGGAATACATATGGTATATATTGTCATTATCATTTTATAGTGCCATCTTTGATATAGTGATATTAAATAGAAAGAAATTAATTTTGTTTCAATGTTGAAAACTATTTTCTAGTCAGATATGTACGACTATAATTTTCAGAATTAAGTACATTATTATCAATAACTTATTAGAAAATTTAATTATTATATCATAATTATGTCTTCAACAATCAGAATATTACATTTTTCAACTAAACTTAGTGATTATAGCAGAAATTTATTCATATTGTAGCACAAAAGATTGTATAAAAATATCAATGATTGATAGACAAAAACAGATGCATAATAACACGTTCTATTATACACATAATTCGTGGCAGAATGTCTCCATCTGATTTTGACAGTTGACGTCTAAGGTATTTTCTTCGATCTAATGTTTATAGGATTTTGTAAATCATATAAATAAATGTATATATAGATTTTCAAGTGAAAACAAAATAGTCAGACGTAGAATGGCCGAAGAAAATGAGAATTCACAGCAGAAATGCGAGACTACTGAAGAGGTTACGAAAGAAATGGAGACAGATATCAGCCGCTATTTTGAAAATGCATCTCGCACGATCTTCGATGAGATCGTTTCGCCTAAAAAGGAAGATTTATTCGACGTGCAAAGAGGTTCTGGAAGTCGAATCCCGGATTTTGAATTACTGACGGATCAATCGAATGAATTTTTAAAGAGTAGTTCATTGCTTGGTAACGAACGACTTGATCATAGTGGCACGAACGATGTACACAGAGATGCGTGGATACCTTCTGAACAGACCAGAAAAATCTTACGAAACTTAGCCACGTCGACTGCTGGGACTAGTTTCCTGGATAGAGAGAACTTAACGATGCCAGGACTTGCAGTTCAAGGGGACATGCCCAATTTGATAAAGAGTACTGTTGTAAGATTCCTAGGTGAAGATGAAAATATACAGAGGCATGTGCTCACTGCTTCTGATGTAACTCAAGATGAACGTGGCTTAAGGACATTAATACAAGCTGGTTGTTACAAAGCTGCAATAAATTTATCAGGAAGATTATTAGCAGTATATGCTCAAGGATATGGCAAGATAAATCAACCTAGTAAACATTCTCCACATTCTTTGCAACTGTGGTACACGAGGCTAGCTCTTTTAACCAAGCTCAAGCAAATTGATATTTTAGAGAATGAGTCAAAACCATTTGGTAATCTGGATAAACCAGACATGTATTTTACATTTTATCCTGAACTGTATGGTACCAGGCCAGGTTCTATGGCTTCCTTTTCCTTTAGACTACTTTTAGCTGAGATTCCAATGTATTGTGCAAAACCAAAACAAGCATTGGATAATCTTTATAAGATTCTAGCAATTGTGAACCAAATTATAATCAATTTTAGCAATGGATTTAATGGAGATGGATCTCGTGTTAAGATTAACCCTGCAGAACAAGAAGATGCTATAAGATTGTGGAAAGGCAGAAGATCCAGGACTTTTATATCTATTATTAACTGTGCTGTTAGCATGAAAAATTATGTATTGGGTATAGATATTCTAGGAAGACTTTGTGAATCTGCAGATTGGTCACCTGAACAAATGGATGCATTGAGATCTAGTATAGGTAGATTACATCTATTTTTGGGAGATGTTTCGGCAGCAGAAAAATTTTTAATCAATCTGCATAAAAAAGAGAGCGGTCCTACTGTTCGAGAGTTAACAGACAGAGGATTAATGGCAGTAGCCCACAATTCTTTTCAAGAAGCATACAAGTGTTTCCAAGCAGCAGAAGCATTGGATCCATCAAACATAGCACTAATTAATAATATGGCTGTTTGTCTTTTATATACAGGCCAGTTAAAAGCAGCAGTGCATTTATATGAAAGTATGATAACAAGAAATCCTGTAAAAAGTTTACAAGAACCTGTACTGTTGAATATATGTACATCATATGAATTGCATACAACTCATTGTAAACAACCGAAGTTACATTTACTGAGTCAATTGAACAGGTATAAAGGAGATGCTGTAGATATACAGTGCCTGAAACTCCCTTTAAATTGAGATCTTTCCGTTTGTCCATGTACAGTATATGATAGAGCGAGAATGAAATTTTAAACCTGTTATATAATTATGAACATGGTTGCGCCGAGTAATGTATAAATTTTAACAATAAAAATCAGTTTCTTAAAAGATCAGTATTCTTTCTTGTGCATTTTTAATCTAATCACAGTTATTCAGTTATTTGATATTTTAATTTTTTGCATATTTTTTTTAATTAATAGATAATATTGCTAAATTATTACAATTATATTTAATCACAGACGAGCTGTAAAGTAAATCTGGCACGCAATGCGTTTTAGTGTTTCATGTTTTGGAAATCATCTGATACCCATTTTTGTGCCACATGCGACATTGTCAATTAAGTATAGTAGTGGCATCTAACGAGTACTATCCTCAGTCAATGGCAGCGGCACAGATGAGGAAACGAGTGTAGTTAATGGTAATGGCATCACTGACGAGGTACAAAATAGATGTGACATATGATCATTTTTCATGTTCCGCCACCGACGAGCTACAGAAGTCTCTATCTTTACAAGGTGGCATTGACTAAATACATAATAGATCTGACATTATTCATATAAGACAATGAATGGAATATGGACCTTACCTGCTTAGACAAGTAACTTAATCCCCTCCTTAATCACAATAGGCGGGAATACTGAACAAATTGGCTTCGTTTCTGAGCCCTAATGGGTGTGGTCATTTAATCGTTGACTCCATTATTAGTATCAATAGACAAAGCTATTCCATTATAATTTTGCTTCTAACATTTACTTATACATTTGTAAAAGTAGTTTCATTTTTAGCTATAGATGTTATCATCGTCTTTTCAGTAAGAATGCGACAACATCTCGATGGATAGAGCTATGTATTTGATTCTGATGTAGTACATATTTCTAAAGGGAATAATATTTGATTGTATCTTCGTATCTTGATATACCAGTCCTCAAACCCAAATCCTAAGGTACAAGGAATATATGTAAAGTAAAAAATGTAACATCGATGTCAAAGTAAAATAGCCTTTATTACATCGTGAAACGAGGACAATTTAATGAACGTTCAACAATTGCTAGAATTCTTTCTCACTTACTTTCTCTCCCTCCCGTTCTTCCTTTCACACGCACACACATTCCTTCTCATTCTCTCCCTTCATTCATATCATTCAGTTTCGACTGTTTACACATTTAATCTCGCACCTCTTTTCTCCTTTCGTTTCTTTTCATTTGTTGCTTGTTGTTCTCTCTCACCAACGTTTGACATAATTTTGCGTGCTCGTAATGTTCTTCGAGAATAATGCATTACAGGACACATACTTTGTCATCATGTCAAACATAAACTCGTTCGATCTATTCCCGTAATTAATTCCTCATATCCTGTCTCTTCTGTCCGCCCATATTTTCATCACGATCTCCAAGATCGTTAACGATTCTAACATTATACCCTTCCTCCTCAATTTCTTTGTCTCATTCTTTCTTTCTTTCCTGTTCCTTATCCATGTTTTTCTATTAGTAGGCGGTACATCAATAGCATACATCATTCAGATCGATTCCAAAACTGCACTCTCTCTCCCTGCAGAAAAAAGGCACGAACTGGCGGAAAAGTCGGCCTAACTGTATAATATTTTCATTTATTTTATTATGGATGGAACTTCGTCACAATACATTATTTTTTTTAAATTTCATTTTCTTTTTATCTGCTGCTTCTTTCCGCAGTGTGTAACAGGTTCGGCTCCCGTTTCCGTTTTAACCAAATTCATCGATTCGTGCTTCGAAAGTTCGCCGCGTAGTGCGCGCAGTGTTCGATCCTTCCAACATCCTCCCTCTTCCATTATACTTTTTATTTCTTTCCTTCTTCTTTTTTCTCTATTTTGTTTCTCTATCTCAAATGCCCATTATCAACGATCGAACTTTAAAAGGAGATCGTTTTGGTTAGAATAACATACTTTTAATTATAAGAATATATATACTCCTTCTCCAAAAAGTGACTATTATTCTGAAATTCGTTTTGAATTCAATTTCATGCTCCTTATTTTGGTGACTGTATTGCAAGACGAAAAATAACTTAAAAATACGTCGATCTAAAACGAAACTGGTACAATTATAATTCTTAGCGATAAATTTTCGTTGAAATTTAGATTAAAATATTAGATTAAAATATTATACAATGCAAATTGCTTATCGAGCTGTTTTGCAACCGCTCGCTTCAACACCACGAGATCATTTCACCCGGAGAAGGCACTGCATCCACTACGCAGCTGGAACCTTCCGGTTTTTATATTTTTTTCCCCTACCGTCCTCTCAAAGTATCTACCGCATATTACACTTCACTGTTACAATAACATCCGCATCGCTATTCCTGGCGACTAAATGTAACCTTACGAATGTATTACCTATGTACATACATGCTGTGCCGTGTACACACGTGTATCCACGTACACGCAAGGGATGCGCTTGTGCGTACACGTGCAGACCTCTCTGCATTTAGCAAATTTATCCTTTTTTTTCACACTTACAATTTTTATATATATATTATATGTACTATTGTAATTAATGCTTACGCTCTCTAATTTCTAAAAAGAAACGGTATTATTATTGTCCTGCCGTATTTTATTTCCGAGTATTTTTCTGGTGTACATACACGCAATACACGCACACACGCACGATTCTGGTGCTTATGTAACGTAGTCATGGAAAGCTCGATGGCATAACCACCAGTGTTCGTCGAATACAATTTAAAGCGAATATGTTTGTTATCCCCACGTGCATCTCCCTCTTTAGAGAAAAATCACAATATATACTCTCATGGAATTCGTTTTAGAACACTTTTCAATCAAACACGAATATAGAGGTACATATGCTCTACGTGTCGGTATCGTAGTGTTCTTTACAACTTTACGAAGATTCGTTTATGGCACGCCATTTACTCGCTTTATATTTATTGTCTGCGGTTACAGGAAACAATCGTTCGACAGATGGAAGAGGCATCGCAGGGATAGCGTTACTTTCGACGAGAGAATTCATATCGAGATCGAATCATTGAATTTCTATATTATTTCGGTAACTAGGCAAGCTCGGTCGTTCACGGAAGGCATCGTACGGTGCTCATTTTTTTTTTAAATCGTTGCATCAACAATCATTAACAATTTTTTTCTTCTTTTTTCTCGTATTTCTCTCCTCGTTTTCTCATATTTCGTTTTGTTTCATCATGCTCATATGAGTTACTATTCACTTTTAGTTTAATTACTTCATCTTTTTTTCCTTTTTTCTTTTTTACGTAGTTTTCACGTAATAGTTTAGGAAATAACGGAGACATAACCGATGCCGATGCGCGAAAGCTGGCAAAAATTACGCTGTAGTCTGTATCTGTTATTTTTAATAGTACGTACATACATACATCGAGGCGAGCAGGTTGCAAATACTCCCGAATCAGAGCAAATATTTCTATCTTTATATATCTATATTAATATATTTATATATTTATATTTATATATATAATTTTTTTATTCTTCATTTAGTCACTTATACGTATGCAATATTGTCTTCGTAAATTTCCTGCTTTTTCTTCCTGATGTTCTAAACCCGTTGGTCGTGAAAGTATTCGAAAGTACAGAATCGAGGCGTTTTTTTTTCAGAGTGAGAATAATTATATATAATTGAAAATCGATAACCGACGAAACTTAATTTACGAATACAAATTTTTGTGTAAAATCATAGAAAGGAAAAATACTTAAGGAATGCCGGTAAATTGTTATATATATCAACAATTAAAAAAATCCTTAAAAAAGAAGAAAAATTATACAAATAAAAACAAATTAATGAAAAAAGATAGAGAACATAACACGTAATGATGAGAAATAACGAAGAAAAATAACAAAGCGATTGCACAGGAACGTTGAATCGTTTACGATCGAGTCTCAAAAACTAGAAAATAAAAATAGAAGATTCTCGCGTATCTGTACCAGCCGAGGAACAGACTCGTCGTCGCGGGTTCACGGATCCGCGGCGATCGATTAGTACTATATATATAATATATCGTGTCGTAATATTATAATAATATAAAAATATATTTCTTAACTATTAACACTATAATAAATGAGTATTATAAGCATCATATCTGGATTTTTTCCATTTTATCTCGTAGTACGGACACGATGCCTGTCGCGGATAACCGGAGCTTCTAGACGCGGAGGAAATGCAACGGTGGCGCCCCGCTCGGCCGAACACGACACTACTTTTTTTGGCGCGGCCCTTTAAACGTTACACCTTTTCTTTTTTTCTGCCGTGTATCCCCGTATAAGTCGTCGTTTCTTTTTATCAATTTTTTTTATCAATAACAATATATATATTTATATAATATAATATATATATATCACTTGTCACTCGTGGTACGTGTAAATAAAAAGAGGCATAAACCGTTATAAAATACAATTCTCGAGTATTATCGATCTGTAGATTATATATATATTTATATATATCGCTTACCTACGCGTCCGAACGAATAAAATCATAAAAATTGTGTAATAATAATTTTTTTTCTGTTTTAATAGTACAGTATTGGAAGCATTTTAATATTATACTTAGAGTTTATGATCGGGGCCCGGATCTCGGTGAAGGGACTTTTTCTCAATGTTTTCTTTTTGTATTTCTTTTTTTTTTCTTCTTTTCTTTTTTTTTTGTATTGCAAGGTTCTCGATGCCATTTCCCTTTCAGGCGCCAGAAACAAATGTGATGAGCTCGTCGGGTTCAATTGAAATCTCTTATGATGACAACGAGACCATATGAGCTCTACAAAAAGTACGAGAGGCCATGGTGATGTTTCGTGATCTATGAATAACTAAAAAAGGAGCACCGGTAGCGCGTTGATTTTTACGGAATGTCTAAGGCATTTTTTTTGTTTCTTCCTACGATGCGAAACATTCGTTTTTCTAAATCTTTTCTTTTTAGCGTAAACTGATGATACGCGGAGATTCAAATATTAAATAATAACAATGTTAAATAAATCGACAAATACGTGCATTGCTTGAAGCTTAACTTATCGTATGTCTGAATAACTCAAGAAAATAAAGAAAATTTAACTTACAGAAAGAGACAACAATGTACAAAATACTTAAATAATTATTAAAATTAACACTAGAACTATATAAAATACAAATATATAAATAATTGTAATTAAGGTAGTATGATAAAAGTAAAGTACAAGTATATAATCGTATTTCGATCCAAATATACGTTAACATTAATTTTATCAAAAGCTTTTACGTGTTTTTAGTAATTACAAACAAAAAAAAAAAAAAGAAAGCTAGAAACGGTCATCTTAACATATTTGATAGTTCTAGTGTTAATAACTGAGAGTAAGGACTAATTTATATACGATTGGTATTATAAAACTATCGTGAGATCTGCAAAAAAATGAACTTGAAATATATGAATCTCTCACGTAACATTATGGAAATATACGAAGATGTGATTTGGATTTAAAGTAAGTACACAAGAATCGAAAATTATTCGTTATGGCATCGATCACCGATAGATAAGGCCCAGAAACACCTCGACGCTATAATAAATCGTAATTTGGCCGAATCCTCCTGCATCGAGCTTGAAAAAAGCTCTCTCGACGATGAGGATAGACCAGGCGACTAGAAATTCTAGTCTCCGTTCTCAGCGATTCATCGGAATTTGCGTTTAAGCTCTCTCAGTTTAGCGGTTTAAATTCAAATGTATTCTCTTTTTGTCCGGTGCTTCAACCTTTCCCAGCATTTACTTTTGGTGTTCGTTCTTATCCAATTGCACGCGCGCACTTTTCCTTTTTTTTTTTGTCTTTTTAGTAATATGAATTTTTATACTTTGAATTCTTAATATGTTTCAAACTTCGTGCTGTTCCAAAACATTAGCGAACGAAGGAATTAAGGCTGAAGAATATCATTCGATTGGATGTCTCAGAAACGAAAGATTATTTTTCCACCACTTTTAACTTTCCTTCCTTTCTTGTAAATTAATTATTTGGTAAAAATATCTAGAAAATGGTTTCTGCACTTTTTAAACATTGTTACTTTCCAGTACAGGATATTACTTTGAATTTTAATTCGTTATTAAATGTACAACTGCACACGCGCAACTCGGTCAAAAATGAAACATTCAAATCACGTCACCATATCCCTTCGCCAATTTGCGCGTCGCGACTGAATTATATCGCGTGCCCCGTGCGAACGTGGCTAACAAATTTGTACGTTAATTAGTTTCCTTATTATTGTCATGGTATATATAATAATCTTGTTAATAAAAATACTAAAATATTATGTATATTATATATAATATATAATAGATTATTGCATTATGCATTTTTGGTACCGTTGCGTATTTGGTTTCCTTTTTTTTAATTCTCGTCGACTCAAGGTCGCTGCGAATTCATTTTTTTTTTTGCTTTTTGCTTTTCTGCTTCCTTTTTTTATCATTTTTAGCTCCTTTCTTTATTTCAGCGAGAACGAACTTGAGAAGAAACTCACGTGACACTTGGACGATGTTGTTTGCTTGAACAGGAGAGTCGCGACTATCGAGTCTCATTCGCTATCTTCTTTAATCTTTTTAATACAACGTATCATTCGATCTTCTATTCTTTTTCTTTTTTCTTCAGAATAGCATTTCATTTTTCATTTTCCTTTCCGATCAACATGCGTTTCCTTCTCCAGTTAAATATATTTTTTAGGCTTTGATTATTATTTGCTGTGTTTAACGCAAGCCTTTTCGCGGGTAAAATGCGTGCGCGAGATCGCGTTTGGAAAAATTCGTCGCTAGGTGTACTTGCCGTTCTCCTAACGTGGTTCCCAGGCGTTTTATTTTATCGCGAGATATAATATTATTTCCCGTTTTTAAATTCGCTTCTTTTTCTTCATTAAATGCTGAGTCCCTTGTCGTAGAAGGAAAAAAGGACCGTACATACTTAGCTAAGTCAGCGAGAGAGTTTTCGTTTCAACTAGCGGGAATACTTCTATTCTCTATACGGCTTGCAGTAAGAGTAACGATGATTCATGTGTTGGCTGTAGGAGCCGGAGTGAGAGAAGCGCTTGAGGCACTTGGAGCACTGGAAGGGCTTTTCGCCGCTGTGCAGTCGCTTGTGTTCGGTCAGATGGTGCTTGTGCTTGAACGCCCTTGGGCACTCCACGCATTTGTACGGCCTTTGCCCTGTGGATATTCACCCGATCTTTTAATATTATCTACATCATAGAAGACCAAAGTGTGGTTTGTAACCGACTGGCGGATCACCGAGCTGCTTTTTGGGTGGGTCGGGAAAAATTATCATTTTCGAAAATGGGTCTCGACCCCTAAAAAGCTTGGGCAGCTCTGGTTACTAGTTGAATATTAATGTTATTAAATAATGTTTCAAATATAAAAAAATAAGAATTTTCTATACGTTAATTTCTAATGTGTAAAAATGAAGAGAGCAACATTTAAATGCATACCGGAATGTTCATATTTGTGTCTTGCTAGGGAACTGTGCTTGGAGAATGTTTTGTCACACCGATCACAGAAGTAGACACCCTGCTCGATCTCTGCTGCTGGCGAAGCCTCTGGTTGATTCGTGCTTTCACTTTCGTTCTTTACATTTGTCTGAGGTTGACTCTGCAAATACGGAACTTCATAATATACTTAGCACAGCAATATTCAACATACAAATTATGCAACATTAAAATAGAGGCATATAAAATATAACAGCAAACTTCTTTACGCCTCATCGCTTTAATATAACACATTTTTACTATCTTATTAATTATTTTCTATATGTACTTTATTTTTGTATTATACGTAGACCGCGAATTTTTATGCAAGCTCATACTTTTATAAATACAAATAAGCAATTACTCGACTTTAAATATTTCGCATTTAAAGTAAAGTGCTGGATTTAAAGTTTCCGCAAATGCATAGATATTCGCAGTTTAATAGTAATCGTTAGAACCAGCGTTATCGTTACCTTCGGAACAATTTCTCCCCCCATCGGGGCCGTACGTTTCGTTTCTACAGAATCGGTGGTCTCTTCGTCAATAACGAGTGGCGAATCCTCCAGATCATCCGCGTCTTGATTATGCGATGGCGCATTATCGTTTTTCGGTTCAACGGGAGACGACGATGTGAATTTTGCACAAACAGTTTCACTGTCTTTGCACGCCGTCTCTGTGAGAGCTTCTTTCTTCGACAAATCTAATGGTTGTTCGTACGCGGTCTGACTGGTCGGATTTGCCAATGGTACTAGAGGTGGTATCTTCGATTCTCGTCGGTCCCTCGCTCGGGAATTTTGGAACCAAACCTGAATATTAAATAACGTATTCATGACATGTTCTGAATGATTCTTTTAAAAGCATATTATTGTTTTACATTGCCATTATTTCTTGCGATAACAGTTTCAATTCAAACAAATAAAAATTCTATTCCTAACAAACTTTAGTTTCAACGCTAATTTTAGTTTCACTTCTTCAAACTGAACGTTATTATGTATAAATTTGAACATGGTGTTGAAGCAATGGAAAACAAGCATTCGTTTAAAAAGAGTCATAAGACGAGGAGTTAATCGGGTAAGATTTCTTTTTGGAGAATCTTTTGAGGAAAAACATGCACCTGTACGACACGAGTAGGAAAATTGATGTAATTGGCAATCATGATGATCTCCTCCTTCTTGGGTCGAGGATTAATGGCATAGTAACCCTTGAGAACAGCCAATTGCTCATCGTCTATCAACGATCTAGCCCTGACTCTTCTTCCGTTATCATTGTGCGTCTGTGTACCATCCTCCTCGTCCTCCGAGTCCGCCTCCGAGCTATCCTCCGCTTTTCTCTTGTAACCTGATTTCGCACTGGGTTGATTCACATCCTCAAGCTTCGCCGCCAAACCTTCACTCTGCGAATCATATTGATCCGCTGCCGACCAGTCTGGATAATGTGCCATCTCGCTGGACATCTCGCTGTCTTGATCCTGTGCCAATATATTCATCGCTAATTAAGGGATTTGTGTTTTTCTGTGGCTGAAATAGCGAATTGTGATAGTTAGGTCAATTATCAATGACTTTAAGGAGAGATCAGTTAAGCGATACAAAGTAATCTGGAAGAGAACTCCTGAAATCTTTGTTATTAGTTTGATTGCAGAAATTCGTGATTTTTTAAAATACATCAGAAATTGTAATTTCTGAACGAACGTGTAAAGCATAAAACAAGGGAATAAGGAAATTTAGATTAATTTGAGGAAAATTCCTTAAGAATTGTTTCAATCAATAAACGTGGCTGTTACAATATTTTTCTACAGACCATTAAATTGTAATAATCGATTCTTTATATTGATATATTTAGGAGATTTTATGTGTCACAATAATGACCTTCATATAATCTTGGGGTAAGCTTACAAAGGGTCGGAGGAGTATTGACCTCATCCGCCTTATACTTAGACTGTTTATGACACTCGTCTAACGAGTTTACGACACGTCAATCAGCATTAAGAAGTAAAGAACCACGTGGTTAACAGAATTGGGAAGTTTCGTTAATAAATCACTCTTTAGAATCTAAACTCTTTCTTTCGTTTCTTCCCATTATTTTACAAACTCGATCGAATTAGAAAGATCTAACAATACTGTTACAAATCCTGGTTTCTTCGTCACGCGAATTTATTTATAGATAAATCTAATAACTAACTTTAGAACTTCTCGATATCTGCGTCCACTTGCACAATAATTTATCACCTAATCGTGATATTAGAGTAAATAGACAACTCACGAGTTGTAGTTTTTTTTTTACAATTTTCTAATCTTTCGACAAGCACTAACCGTAAAACCTACTCGTAGAATTTCATTTGTTTTATTAAACCAAACTTGTCATTGTTATGCAAGGATATCTATTAACATTCGTAATTCGTGACTTGTAAAATTCCACTAACGACGTTAATCCAATCGTGCAAGAACGGATCTGTAAAATTTAATCGTCTCTTTAATTCTGCGCTATCGAACTAAACTTTCTTCACTGCACAATATTTGTAACAATATAAACAATGATCTGATCTTACTTGATAATCCTCCTCGAACTCTCGTTTCATCGTGGCCGGCGAGGTGGACAGTTTCCTCACGTTCGCCTCGAGCAGTTGCTTCGTGACGGAGGTGTTCACCGTTTCAAGGATACGTCGAACCGCGTCAAGACCCTGAGGATCGGTCGGTGCTGGTGATTCCTTACCCTCTGTGCCTTCCGTGCCCTCAGAGTCCGCCGTCGACGGGCTCATGAGCTCCCGATGAGACTCGAATTTCTCGGCTACCTCGTCCAATCTCTTGGAATGTAGCTGATTTAAGATCTTGCCCAAGGATGCCTGCAGAAAGTAGCTGCCGAAGCCCATCATTTGTGGCAGAAGGGTCGGCATATCGTAAATACCTGAAATCATTATTTTCACATTGTTCGATACAACAAACAATTATACACGATTATTGCAACTACTAAACCAATGATCTGTAGATTTGTATCTTCTTTAAATCATCCGCTCTCGTCTACGTAACATTTCGAACTTTTTCGAACGAGTTTTGCCTAATTCTAATCAATTTCTCTTCAAATATTCCATGCCTATTTAACAGCAAAAATAAGAATTCTTTTCATGATTCACGGCTCAATTTCAACAATGTTGGTATCCAATTCTAAATAACATAAACCACGATAAAATTGCAAGCAGGTTTACCGTCTTGCATTGTAATACGTCTTCCATATATTCTTTCCACAATTTGATTTAACTAAATACAAAAGCCTCAGAAACTTTCTATAAACGATTAAATTTCAACAACGTCGATATTCGATTGCAAACGACGTAAACTCTAAATAGGATTGAAAGCAGAATTCTGTGTTTTGTGTTAGGATTCGATTACGAATCGAGTTCACGGAGCCGGATCGTTCAAGGTGCACGACGACGATTGCGGTTGAAATAGAATGGCGTTATCGACCCTCACCCGCTCCTTCCCGTTGTATCTCCTGATAATCCGAGGGTGAAAGCTTCGGCAGAATAGGGAGGAAAGTGTTATTATTCGCCGCGAGCAGATCGACCTCGCGCCGCCCTGGCGGCAGGGGTTGTTGCGCCTTTTTCGGACCACGATCCACGTTGCTCACATTCGTATGCCTGGATTTTTTTAAGTTTACTATCAGGCACTTCTTCGAGGTCATATGACTCGAATACGAGCCCGAATGGGAGAAACGCTTGCCGCAGTTGTTGCATAGGAATGGCTTTTCACCGCTGTGAATGCGAAGGTGCTCCTGAGAACAAAGATAAAGATGAAAATCGAAATTGAAATCAGGAGGAGAGAAAAAAAAAAGGAAGTTGTATATGAATCGATGGTGCAATCGCTAGACCGTGAATTTTTTATCCATTCGAATTTCGAAATTTCAAACTGTAAAAACATGCAACGTGATACGATAATATGCAACATTTTTCTATATCGTACGAAAGATCGAGCGATAACGAACGTTCTAGTTGATCTCTCTTTTTGTTATCGATTCTATGAATACTTTGAATTCCATAAAATATTGTATCGCATCGAATGTAACGATCTGTTTCGTTGTATTTTATTAACGAAACTACGAATCTGCATAAATAACCGCGGTCTAGCGTGAACTAGCGTTTATCAACTAAAGACGAATAAAAATTAACTTCGAGGAATATTCGTTCCGGTGCAAATATGTCAATCGATGCATTCTACGTACAATAATTTTTTTTCTTTTCCTTCGAAAAATAAAAACTAAAAAAGAAAAACGAAGAAAGTTGAAATTATATAGAGAGAAATTCTATTTGGAAGAATTCATTCGTTTCGGTTACAGGAGAAAACTATATCAAAGTCAGGCAGTGCTGTGTGAAAATAGATTATGAGAAGGAAAGCAAAGAACGGAAATAACGATGTACGAATGAGAAATGAAAAATAAGGGTGCACTCGTAGTACCTTGAGGTGATGCTTAAACTTGAAGGCTTTCTCGCAATGGGGACACTTAAACTTACGAAGCACGGCACTCTCATCATGGCTGATCATGTGCCTCTGGAGTCGGTAGACGTTAGCAAAAGTCTTGCTGCACACCCTGCAGGACTGGAAAAAATCTATCGATTAATTTCATCGCGTTTATTCGATCTTTATTAATAAATACATATCTTTTCACTAACTACTTATACGTAAAAATTTATTTTATTATTTAAAGTTACTATTCCGAGAATGCTTATCATTTCATTTCCATAATTTATTTGTAATTTTGTTGAATTTTTAATAAATTTAATATTTCCTTTAATACGATAATTGTGATATAGTGCAAATTCTCAGTATAATTAGAATAGCACAAAAAATCTCTTTGTTCTTAAACCATAATCTCAACCGGGACCGTCAACTGCGAAGAGTAACAAAGGCAAGCTGAAATATCAAAGTAAAGTCAAAGCAGAATCGAGTATTTAATCACGAGAACGAGCTACTTTGAATCTTATAATCGCACAGGTGCGACGGCCAGTATACTGTTTTACATAAACTTAATGACGAATCGTGCATCCAGTGTGTATTACGTCTACTTATATAAAGATAGGCAAGAAATAAACGTAATAAAACAACAGCGTATAAATATGTAATATAAAAGACAATCTCGATTTCACGAGCTACTCGTTCATAAAACTCTATTGTCAACTGCCTCTCAACTTTCAACAACCCAATTCCCTTCCTTCTTTTACAGACCATTCTCCGTCATCGTAACCAATACCGTTCTTCTTAAAAGAAAATTAAAAAAAAGAAAGAAAGAAAGAAAGGGGGAGGGAGGAGAAAGAACAAGAAGAACGAAAAAGAGTATCTATCTACAAAAACGAAGAAATAATATCATCGACTGCGTCTCAACTTCCTTCTTTTGCAAGCTATTCCTCGTCGTCATCTCATAACGAATATATCACTCCTTTCAAGAGAAATGAAAGAAAAGGCCGTAAAGGGAAAACGGTTTCCAAAGAGAAACGAAGAAAGAAACGCAAAAAGAAGATTCGTCAATCTCTTCGTCAACTCTGTCTCTCTGTTCTCAAAAACCCAATTTCCTTGTTTCTCTTTTCCCCCATCGTCGTCGTTAATATCATTCCTATTAAAACAGAATTTCGGAGGGAGAAGAAAGGAAAAACAGCGAATATATATCGAAATTGTCCTACAAAACGCGAAGAGGGAATAGAAAATACCGTAGGTAAAAAGGAAGACCAAATAAAACCAAAAAGGGACAGACGAGTAAAATGGAAAATTCGCAGGCCGGTCGCGCATGATCAATAATACACAAGGAACAATGGAGTCCTCTCGTCCTTGACGTTAGTTTCACTCACCACTTGAGGGAATTGAGCGTTGAGATCGTTCTTGTCGATGGCGTACGGGGTCTTGTGCGTGTCCTCGAGATGGAGCTGAAGCACGTGGACGTCCCGACAGAGGAAGCCGCACTGGGGACACTTCTCGCCACCCTGCTTCGTCGATCCGCCCTCGCCGCCACCGCTGCCGCCGCCGCCACGAACGCCTCCTCCGCCTCCTCCTGTTCCTGTTCCTGCTCCACCACCGCCTCCACCACCACCACCGGCTTCGCTACCTGTGCCGCTACCACCTCCAACGCCACTTCCTGTGGTTGGCGCCCCGGCCGCGCAACCTCCGCCCACCTCCACGTTCACGACACCTGCTGCCTCGTCCTCGCTGCAACCTGAAACAACAGCCACACACGTGCACCACGTTATATCTCGCTTCCACTCTGCTCTTCTCTCTTTAACCAACACTCCTAGTCCCTCTATTTTTCTTTTCTTTGTTTTTTTTTTTGTCCTTTTTTCTTTTTTCACGTATATAGCGTAGTACATATTGGTGTGCGATAACAGACCATAGAGACACGATTGTATAAGGTTGTCATGGACGCGGTTGCGTTTTAGGGGTTTTCGTGCTCGCCAGAGATAGGCCCTGCCTCGTTTCATGGGTTTTTTCGTCTCTTTGGAAGCGTCGCTTTTTTAATGGTTTTCGTTTTTGCTGCGAAGCGTGATAAGAGAGCGCGCGTATAAGCAAGTTTGTCGTGTACTTTGTATCGCGATTAAAAATTTGGAATTACTTTCTTTTTACGGAGTTCGGCCTTCATTGGATCAACGGGCTAATTTTATCGTCAGAGTGGGATTTCAGGGCGGAGGATTTTCGCGGAAATTTATATCTCTCTGGACATGGGCAAGGAGATTTTAATTTCTTTTTTGCCGGGCAGTGCGATAAGAGAGTGGTTTTATTACAGTAGTAAGGTTGTTGTACTTTTGTTGTACTTTTTTCTATAATAGCTGCACGTGCGTTGCATCGCCTGTTAATTTTATCATTAGAATACGATTTCAGAATGGAAAGGATTTTTCTGAAAATTTCCACTTTTAGATATACAACATTAGATATACAACAAAAATGAAGGAAAGATAGACCACGAATGGAGAGTTCTTTCAACTATTAAAAATTATGATTTTTGTAATCTTTATTTTGTATGTTATTGTACATAACATACGTTTATTGAATATGCAAAAGTATACAGTGCGTAGTTAATTCGAAACTATTTTTAATAATACAGAATCGAATTCTGAAATCACTTTTTTTTTTTTTATAAAAATCGGAAAATATGACTTACATTTTTTCTCTTTGTACGCAAAGACGGCTACACGAGATTGATAATAAATTTTTTATTTTACCACAATCGTGTAAATTCCTCCGTACTTGTCGAAACTACGTTGCTTCAGAAAACGACGTCGATCAAAGACAAACATGGTTACACTCTATTGTAAACCGGAAATAGAGCAACCATGGGGCATAAAAATTTATACGAGCTCGATGACAAGACGCAGCGGAACGATGTCGGTAAAATCTAAAAGATATCGAATACCGTTTGTAACGAGCTTTAAGATACGATCAGTGTAAAACGCGAGACGCGAATGTCTTCGTGAACGAGACCAATTGAAGACGGTACCACTACACATTCTGCGTTGTTCGGTCGACGTTCATAAATATACATCCGCGAAATGTCCCGAGCACTCTTTAACCAGGCAAATGACGGAACATGCGTCTTTTTTCTTTTGTTTAAACGTATTAAGCGTATTTTTAATCTGCTGTCAAACACAGCACGTAGAAAAAGGAACTATATGTTTCGAAGATCATAGGAGAAAAACATGATACGTAGGTTTTTATTGATTTGTCTTATTTTATCGTCGCTTGATAATCAAATGGGAGAATGATAATATGACACAATGGAAAATGAAAATACAATGGAGGATAGAAGAAAATTTTTAATCGATACATCGCAAATTTTTATACTAAAAATTATTTACTCGTTATGGTAACGGTCGTTTATTCCGTGGAATTATATTATATTTATTCATTCGTTCTTATTAAATATAAGTTCATTTTGTAAAATTATAACATCCTTTTATTTCATTCTTCATTTTATAAATTTTCTTTTGTCCGCCGCTGTAACTTGTAAACTCCAAGCATTTAGTTCCAGTTATTTTCGTCACAAGTGTGCCAAACTATCGCGGACGATAACGCGTCTGATAAATCGAACGAACGATTAAATATTCGCGGTTGCCGCTGAAAAATCCCACAGCTCCGATTTTCCTCAGCCGCAAAAACATTGCATAAACATCGACGATGCGATGGTTTTAACGAGTAATCGATACAAACACCGCGACGCTTCTTCCACTACGTGTACCGTGGTTAACCGCGTCTAAACGAATTTTCCTTGGCAGCCAACATCTACCGTGGAGCAAGAGGAATCGGAGGACGAAAGTATCGTTTCGGTTGAGAGAAAGCTACTGAAAGCTACAAGCGACGATTCGATATTTGGCAAATCGCCGGCCAAGATAAAATTTCGTCGTGAGTCAGCCTACATAGTCGAACACTTTCGCCAGCTTGTGCACGAGAATCGTTCGAATACGTTCACGAAAATTCCTTCTGACGAAGGTCATCGATGGTTTCAATTCTCCTGTTCGAATATTTTTTTATCGCTCCAGACTTCCAAAAGAAATTGCAGGAAATTTCCAGGATACTCGCTGATGTTCTTTTGTTGCATTACAGTCGTTTGTCGAGTCGAATGTTTCAAACTTTTCCCGATACAAACGCTAAATTTGGGCAGAGGAATTCGAGACTGAAATTCCATTCGGAAATACATTTCGTGGAAGATCAATTTTTATTAAAAACACGACTTGTTCTATCGATGCACGGTTAATATATCGGAAGATGCGTGGATTTTTTGCTCGTTGCTCGTTAATGGTTAATTTATGGAGACGACTGAAGGCGAATTTAGATTATTTATTTTATAAGGAGTTACCTTGAAGACTGCACTTTATACGACTCAGATATACCATAAACATTTTTCTCATCACTATCTCTATATAAACAAGAATATCGCGAAATATTTTCAAAGGCCAACTATTGAAATAAATTCCAATTCTGCGAAATCCATGGTCAATATAACGTCATTCGCCAGGATTTAACAAAATATTTTCTCAAGTCATTATTTATCCCGTAATTTGTAATAAATTTCGCTTTTATCGTACGAAAAAATGTATCGATCCAATAAAATCGTTATACTAGGAGAATTTTGTTTTTAATTCAATAATTATACGAATATATTAGCTTCTACTCTCAAGTTTTACTTTCACACAGAATTCTTTGCCACTGTTTCTAAAAATCTTGTTGAAACGCTTATTCGATAATCGCAGCTCGTTTAAATCTACAGTCAGATAATACATTTTGTCCCATACTTCGATAATCGCACACGTTAATAACACATAAACACGTTGGTCTTTACCTTTCAAATTTTTCGCCAATATTTCCATAAATCTCTACAGACACCTGTTGTGTTGATGATCGTATATACGTTAGATTGTCTCAAAAGTTTCTTTTGTTTTATAAGAAAATAATAAACGCACAGTATCTATTGCATTATATTATTTTACTGAATCCATCCGTTTTGTTCCAATAGAACAATAACAGCAATAATAAGACGACAATAAGAATAATATAAAGAAAAACAATATGAAACGAATAATGTGATGCATCTATTATTTCCTTATAAAACGAAAAAAGCTTTTAGCAAAACCTAATACATATATACAGGGTGGTTGGTACGCGTGGAAAGGGAGTGATTGAAAATATAGAATAAAAATTTTTTTTTTAATTTTTTTAAAAATCTACAGTGAGATCCGTTATAACGAGACGCGATAAAGTGCACGCGTGCCGAGCGAAAATTCAAAGTCGATTTTCTCGAAAACAAAGCGTCGAACGAAAAATTTGTATTCCATATTTTCCACTTCCTTTTTCGCGTAGAATCACCCCCTTTCCGCTTGTACCACCATATGTACAATAATCAGACATACACACGTCAATCTTCGTTTAGCCTTCTAAACATCACCAACGATATTTATTCGATTTCACAGCTCGCAAATGTCGAGAATATTTCGCGATTTTTGAAATTTCCACCGCGCCTAGAATAATAAAATAAAAGAGAGGGGAATAAAGGAGGGCAGAACGTTCGGTGGAAAAACAAGAGGCGAGAAAACGGAAGTCACGTATGCGTGTAATCTCGTTCCACGAAGCGCGGACCAGTTCGTGCACCGCGAGACGCGAACTTTGCTCGCGTAGTAGGCCGATAAAACGTCGAAATGGGTCAGAGCCGTGACCTTTCCTGCCTTCCTCCTATACGTAGTACCGTTCGAGGATCTCGATTATGTTGGTGGAGGCTTGAAAAGCGGCGTACAGATCCCGTGATCGTTGC
The DNA here is from genome assembly GCF_011952205.1 of Bombus bifarius. NCBI lineage: Eukaryota > Metazoa > Arthropoda > Insecta > Hymenoptera > Apidae > Bombus > Bombus bifarius. Next base: position 62,987 of record NW_022884479.1, read on the forward strand.
CGCGGATGATAAAGAACGACCGCGATCACGTTGCGCGAAACATCGTTACGAAACTGGCGACTCGATCGTTATTTTCGTGACTTTTCATAAAACGAGTATCTAGAACGTTATCGAATTCTAATAAAACGTTATCAAAAAGGCAGGTTTATCCCCGAGGTTAACACACTTTTAATCATTTGTCGTCAATGACGGAGAATAGCTAATGTTGCTTTGCGTTTAACTTATCGACTCTTTACGGTGGTACGATTTTTGCAGCGTTTCTACTTCGATATTGTAATCGTTGAATAAACTATTATCGTACAGATATCGTGAATATAGATATTCTTAAAAAGAAAAAAGAAAATGAAGGAATAAACCTGCCTTTTTCTAATCATTGAGAATATACAATTTTCTATTAGACAAAATACAAGATACGATAAAACAATGCTGATTTTTACAGAATGCGGATTATCGAATTTTTGATTTTGGTTTTCCGTAATAGAATTTCGATGGCGCGGTTGAAACACAACGGGCACTAAATACAGTTTGTAGCGAGATGGTCGCGATTTTCCTTCATACTGTCCTTCTAAGAATAACGAACGTCGCGTCTAACGAATAAATAAAAAGTTAATCGCGTAGCGAGAACGTTTAATAGTTCACAACGAGGCTATCGTAGTTCACGAAAAGTTCGTCAGAAGTTAACAAGTTTCAAAGTAAAAGAGGAGCGTCGATATTGCACACTTTTACAAATTCTCATTCTTCGTGTACTGCACGAAACGAGCGATAAACCAGTGTCGATTTCATGAACAAAACGAGCAATAAATACAACAGACGACTACCGGGACGGGTTTCTTAAATTCGTTTTGAACGTTACAGACCTCTTGAAACGATCAGACCAGATCGATCTAGGATAGACGAACGTTATCTCAGGCGTGGATCATCCGAGTGATCGAGACTGCGTGCAGATGCGTATCTCTTCAGCGACCGTCAGAGCGAGGGAAGAGGATGCGCCATCAAGTGACGTCAGCGGAATGCAGAAACTGGCCAAGCAAATTGTAAGTAATATCACGCAATCTCAGATTCATGCGCCTCGAAACATCGAGGCGATCAACTCGATCGTCGATCTCGTGATCTGCAAGATATTCATCTGATCGATGGAATTTTGATATGGCAGAATGGGATTAGGCTGTTGGTTCGTGCAGAAGGTAATATCAATCAACGTCATTCTCTAAGCAACAGCAGTATCTTTCTGTCTCTCTGTGTGTCAAGCGAATAGATATCGAATAGGACGAAACGAAGTAATTCAGTCTAGTTGGGATTATTAAATGTGCAATGTAATATTGCGGTTATTTTATATTTGGGATTTTATATTTTCTAATGATGTTTCTTGATGGATGAAATTGATATCATGCCTATCTGAAGGAGCAAAACAAAATTAATTAATAATTAAAGGAATTAATGTAACTCTTTTCTTTAGCATGCAAATCAGTATAATAAAAATAACATTTCAGTTTTTCTACTTAAACGAACTCTCCAGTCTACGTTTCTCACTTGGTACCTACCATTTATACAGGGTGGTTGGTAACTGACGGTACAAACGGAAAGGGGGTGATTCAACGCGAAAAAAGAAGTCGGAAATATAGAATAAAAATTTTTTTAAATTTTTCCATCGAAAATTCAAAGTCGATTTTCTCGAAAACAAAGCTTCAAACGAAAAATTTGTACTCCATATTTTCGACTTCTTTTTTCGCGTAGAATCACCCCCTTTCCGCTTGTACCACCAGTTACCAAAAGCACCCTGTATATCGGTTTCCGTAAGAACGTAAAGCCGAATATTAGATAAAAGATATTTCAAGTAGAATGAAAAAAATACTAATTAATTCTTAATTGGTTAATTCTGAGCTGTGACATCGAATTTTGGTTTAAATTAATCTTCGTACAGACGTATTTTCACCACTATCATAAACGTACTTTCTCAGATATTATTTAAAAATATTACTCATTAGGAAATCGTTGTTATACAATCATTACATATTTGTAATCACGAAAACACGAACTCACATTTTTCCTTAGCCGGCTTATCAACCAATTCTCAGAATCCTTAGTAACCAAATCAGGCTAATGAAGCTAACATACATATTAGTTTTCCCTCTTGAACAAACTTTCTAATCTACGTTTTCCGCGTTTTATCTACAAATATATATCAGCTTCCCTAAACATATAGGAGCAAATATCGAAACAAAAGGTACTTCGAACTAAAGCAAACGAAAATATAATCACCGATCTTTAGCTGTAATATTGAACTTCGTGTTGAATTATCTTCATACAGACGTCAGTATTTACGTCATTGCCATGGACTCTAACATATTATTTAGAAATTCAACGCGTTAGAAAAAATACAAGCATTAGTTCGCGCGATCATTCACAGAAATACGAATTTGACTTTATCCTTAACAGGATCGGGTCAAAATACACTCGTAAACAAATAAATGAATAAATAATAGATAAATAACGGATAAAAATACAAACGTACGTTTCTCCTTCTTTTTCAATTTATCAATCGATTCTCGGAACCGGAGAAACATTGGCGGAAACAAAACTCGGAACGTCTATTCGCCATTAAATTCGTGTAAATCGAGCAAAACGTTTCTTCATAGATTGACCCAAGGTATTTGTAGAACTGTAACGAACGCGTACCAAAGAAGAATCGTAAATAGAGGTTTCCTTGGTACGCAGGTAAACGGCTTTAACGACGTCGTTACACCGTTCGTGGCGAGTGTATCAAAGGATTTTCCCTCTGATGCGGCTTTTATCGCGAGGCGCGCGCGAATCGACTGCGATTCGAACACAACGAATCGGCGACCCGCGGCGTATTTTATTTTTATTTGCTCGTGCTTGTTCTTTCTCTTTGCCTCGTTGAAGAGTGGAATGCCGCACGCCGCTACCGAAAGGTAGAAAAATTCTCAGTTGAAAGCCACAAAACGATGGCTTGTTTTTCTTGTTTTCGATCGCAGATCGCGTCGCTCTTTGTGTCCTTCCTGCGGCGAAATTATTTTTGTTGCCAGCCGATTATGAACCAGGAATACAATGCGGCAGATCCACGTCGATATCAACGTGAATATCGAGAAACCATTGCACCGGTGAATCGAGGAATTGTTGTTTGCGAGGAGACAGTTCCGTTTTCTGGCAATCTGAGTAAACAGAAAGGAAGCGGAGGATATTTGAATCGGAGGGTCGATTTAATTTTTAAAATGAAATATTTCTTCTTCGAACATGTTGTAGGTTTATAGTTGATTAATGTTGCTACATGGTATTTATTTAATACATTGTAAACTCGCAGTTAATTAGTGCTCACATGTTTCATAAATCCATAGTTAATTAATATTGGCACGTGGCAACGAATTTCTCCGTTGGATACTAAAACTGTTTATTTTTCTCAGTTTTGATGAATTCGATTTAAATCTCTTATCGATGAAAGATTTCCTATTATTAATTCGTTCGCCATTTACGTGTCTTTTTACATTTCATGGTAATTTTATAATTTTTCCACTCCAAGTATAGATTTCTTTCGTAAGATGCGATACGTGGGTAATTAAGATATGTACAAAATATATATAATAATAGCTGACTTCTTATTGTTTCAGTGCCCTTTCTTTCCACATTTCTATGGTATTTCGTTATCAGAAAAAGAAACTGGCTTTATCATTCTCAGGCTTGATCCGTATACGACAATCGAAAAGTTCTTCTTGTCGCTATTCTATTGCTTCATTTGTATTTATATTTAATTCTCTTATCGATCTCCCGTTTCTCTCTTTCCTTATTCTCGCGATTGTTCTTCGTTCGCTTGTAGCAATAGTTAGGATTTAATTTCGAGATGTTGCGATCCATCAGACCGCAACAGACGTTTCCGGAGATTATCGTATGAAGTGGCAGCGTGTCGATTGCCTCCGGAAAGTGGGCTTTCGTCCGCGAGATCAATTGTCACGAGAGTTTCTAGGAAATCCAAGAAATCTCGGCTATGTTCGCGATCAGCCGCAACCGCGTTCGTTGATTTCGACGAAATCATCTTTGGTCAGAAGCGGCGATAACATCTGAGACACTTCGAATCGTCTCGGGCACGATTCGAAGTTCGAAACTCATAAAAATCCTGGTGGTTTTAGAAATCTTGAAAATCTCGATAGTTTTGAAAGTCCTAGTCGAGTTTTTCGACGAGTTTCGAAAATTTGACGAGTATTCAACGCTTTTCATCTACGAAGTGTCATCGATAGAAAATAGTAAAGAAAGCTTGGAAAATACCGGAGAAAACACAACAAAACACGATCAAATTTCTCGCGATTGAAATACGATGCATTGCTCCATGCCACTGCTGCATCATTTATCTTATCGCGGTAAAGGAATATTAAGAACTGTGTTGCAAAACACGGAGGCAATGTGCGCTACATTTTTCTTACGTCGTAAACGGTCGGTGCAAGAAACTACGCTTCCTGTCCGATAGCGAAATTAATGACATCTACCAAATTTTTGCTTCGTCCTGCTTCTTTCTTTTATCATTTATATAATTTTTTTAATTCACTCGTACGCTCGCTGCAAGACTCTGTATCTTTTGTCTTCTCGATTACCTCGATCGATAGACAATATCAGATACCAGAGAAAGTACTACAGATAGGAAAATAGATATTAAAAACTCTCAGAAGCGACCAACTCCGTTTTTTATCAATCGCTTGATTTCGTTAAGATAAGGTTTACGATTCACGTTTCATTTTCACGAAACAAACGGCTTGCTTCGATAAATTCACCAGTGCCAGAAAGAGACACAAGCGGTAGTAGATTTTACGATAAATTTGAAAAACTTTCAATCTTATCCTCTCGCGACCAAACGAATATATTCAATTGATCGATTTACAGAACGCAATAAAAAGGATAATCTTCTGATATTCTCATCATCTTCGACTACATTTTCCATAAATTTCGACAAGATATGCGCTATAGACAGAGTTTTCTCTGGCTTTCCATCACAAATTAAATGGAGGGCGATTTGTCACGTGGCGATGAACGCTTGCTCCTATGCTCTCTCCAAGCATTTCGAGGAAGTCACGCTTGGCGCGATAATTATTTAACGGAAAGACACGTGTATCGGCTAACGATCGTGCGAATTTCTCTCGTAATGCCTCGGTAAAACGACTGGTTCGATTCTTTTAGTTTCTCTAGACTGTAGACGACGTGCCAATGTCTACCGCTGCATCAAACCGCGTGTCTCATTGTTTCTATTTTTAAAGATCGCAGTTACGTGGTCCGCGTTCGAGCTAACTATTTATCAGAGGAAACGAGACCGATCGTTCTCTTGGTCTTCGAGGAATTTCACCTTTAGTATCGCGGTATTATGATTCGCTGATAATTAGCGTAGATATCGCGGAATACAGCATTATTTTACTGAAAAAAAAGGTTTTAACGCTTCTGTATGAGAAACGTGAGATTCGAATTAATTCGGGGCTTAAAGATAATTTGGGTATTCAAAAGATGATGTGATTAGTAGAAAATTTCGGGAAATTTCGTCTTTACTATCCTGCTACGTATGTACTGCGATTCGTTGATAAATGTATATTTTTTTAGACTCCTTTTTACAAAGAGTCACTTCTTTACAGTGAATTTTGTATTATTTAATTTTTATTTTCATTCGTACGATAGCGGTTCGAAATTTTTAGAAGCAAAGCAGCTCGAGCGTCTTATACTCTTTCTACAAGCGACAACAAGAGACTTTCTAACCTCAAACACGTGATATTTGTCATCATAATGTAGCGATAAAGATAATACGTTTTCGCGCATGAAGAAAGGAAGGTCAGGTTTCTGTATAGAAACGCTTCTGTTGAATTAGTGTCTTCGAATGTGAACTTGGAAGACAGGGTTAACATCCAATCTCAGCATGTATTAGGTTGTCCGTAAAGTTTCTTTCGTTTTATGAGGAAATAATGGACGCGTAACGTTCTTTGTTTTATATTATTTTATCGAATTACGTACGATCCATTTTGTTCTGTTGAGATAAATACCGCGGCATAAATACAGACTTGGTTTCACGTTTGTATAAAGGTGCACTGTTGTAAAAAAACAGTATGTATGTATGTATCATAAAGATCAATTAGGTTCGGATCAGAAGAGCAAACAATTCTAAGAAAGAAAAAAAGAACGTCGACTTAATCGAATCAGAAGAAATTCCACATCCACGATACAAACACCGAATGATTCAATAAATGCTTCACAAAGCAAATGAAACTCGGCTAACAACGCAAGAAAAGAAGATAATCGAATAAAAAAAAAAGATAGAAAAAATCCGCTAACGCGGGATATTTAATCAAAGCGAAAGACGTTCCAAATGACGAAGACAAAAGGGTTGTAGAAACGGGAGCCATGATGGGCGTATTCGGCGTACAACCACAAAACGGAGGAGGAACGAAGAGAGAAAAAAGGGCCCCGATGAACTTTAGGTTTGGGCAACACCTTGGTCGAGGGAGAAGGATGAGAACTCGCTTACGTCACTCGAGCAACGTGGATCACACACAGGCCATAAAGGCGCGTTCGCACGGCGCCGAAGATGCGGCGCGGCGCGTCTATCCCGCTGACGCCGCCACCGCGTGCGAAGTAAACGATTTGTCGGAGAGGTCATTGAGCCTGATAGGGCGCGGCCGCCATCTTCCACAACGTTCAAACCACTTCCCGACGACTTTCGTGGCGACGCTCGCACCGCGTGCCCGACCAGAAACGATCCCCGTACGAGCTGCTCTTCGACAAAGATTGCTCTATTAACGCATCGTCGGTCAGCGTGTTCCAACGATACGACTGTGCACGTGATGCCGATGATTCTCTTCATTTTGGGTTCATTCCCATACGAACATCGCGCCATCTTGTCGGCGTTCACTTTGATTCTTTTATTCGAAACGCTGGCAGGCCAAAGCGGTTGACTCCACTTGATTGAAATTTCTTGAATTTGAAAAGCGCCGCAGCACTTCAATCGATGCATATCTTACGTAATCTCGTCAATTTTCTCGGTAATAGCTTTTCGTTTTCTGCGGATAACGATATGAAATCGTGTAAGATAAACGTTGGTCGGAGTGCTTTAGGGTTGATATTTTAAAGAATTTAGAAAAGTGGCAGGTACGCGACTCCTTTGAGAATTCGATTTACGGCAAAGTGCGTTGGCTCGCGACAATCTACTTTGAATATTTATCGTACAGTAGAAACGTAGGATGTTCGTATTGTATCGTTATAGAAATTTATGTTCATTTATACGTCTTATTAGTATACATAGCGGGACACGATTTGTCGCGATTGTATCGATGAAATTTGAAAGCAATTTGAAATTGTACGTAGAATAAATTATCTATGTAGAATAAATTCCCTGCAAATATATTTTGCAGAAAATTAGACCTAAAGGTAGATAATTAGTGCCAAAGATGGTCTCTGAAAGTAGAACGAGTCTCGTCCTAGGTAATGAACAATTTGGTTCTTGACATATTTCGCTCACTTCTATGAAGTGCATTATCGCAATAAATATCTTCTAACTCCCATATACATTTCCACATTCGTTTCCGATTCTATCGGTATAATCGTCTCATCGATGTTTTACACAATCAAATTCGAAGATGGTATCTCACTGGGGGTAGCCATCCACGTGTTACTTACAGATTAAGTTAGAAAAATTTACCAAATGTCCAGCTGGACAAAGTATAAATTAAATAGTAAAAAAAAAAAATCGATGTTTTACAAGGTCAATGCCAGTGTCTGAAAATGTTTCGTATAACTCGCAATAATATATTGGCAAACTCGAATCCGTTACACCTTTTACCTCGCAGCTTGATTTTCCTGCTAAATTTGCATAAAGATATCGTCGATCTGATCGTCGATCAAGAAACTACGTTGCTTCCACAAACGTGAAAGATCGATCGTGAAGCGAAAAAACGTTGGAATCAACGAAGCGTAAAATACACCGTTTTGCTGCGGTGTATCAAATGGCAATTTGCAAACGATGCTGGAAAAGAGACGATCTGAAAGACGTGTATCATCGATCTAAGTATTTATTTCCACGAACGAGAAGGAAGAATCGTGCTCCGAAAAAAAACGAGGAAGCAGCGAGGCATTTTACAATGGCGTATTAAACAGCAATTTCCAAACGACGCAAATGGGAACAACTTCGATGGCGGTAAATCTTCGGCAACGTTCGTGATTGAACACAAATGGCACCGTTATTCCACGGTATTATGTGTACGCACCAGCCAATCAATGGGACGCGCGCACCAATTGGCCGCGGGCTAAATGTCGTCCAATCGGTCGTATCAACTTCGTCGATTAATTCGAGAGAAACGCTTGAAAATCGCGTAATGGTCAAGAGAAGAAGAAAAGTGGATGTACCAAACGCGCAGGATAATTCGCCGCTTCGAGATTTATACCAAAAGTATTTGACGTTTTTGCTAACAGGACGTGGCTCTATTCCTAAAAATTTCGAATATTTCCTGTCATCGAGACATTCTCTCTTCGATATCGACGATTTTGTTCTTACCTTTCGACCATTTTTTTACGATAAATTTCATTGTTCTTTGTATCTGCAATTGTTTAGCCACGACGAGGCACGTGGATGGTGTTGGAACGAAAGTTTTCTTACAAAAGTCTCTGATATTCTCGACACTTTCAGCGGTGTTTATCATTGACGCGGTGTTAAACGTGCAACTTATTCATACACCATTTACGATTTCGTACTTCTTAAGTTAGATACGTCGTAGTCGGGCTGCCGAAAATACTATGTTACTTTAAGAATTGAACGTTAACGCTACAGGCAGCCTAAAGAGCGGTAAAATATGCTTTGGAATTTGGAGTGAGGGCAAACAGTGCAATAATCACGGAAAACAAAGTCACAGAATGTTTGAGAAAAATGAAAAATATAGTCTATCAAACGTGTACACAAAGTAAAATTATCGATCTCCGTTTTTTAAACCAGCCCTCGGCTTTTCAACGATATGTACCTAAAAATAATCGACCGATAGGATAATAGCATTGGAGGAGGAGCGACTTGTTTGGAGTGTGGATAACAAATAGCCACGATTTAACGGGAACACTGGCCAAATCGACGAATGGCGTGGCAAATGGTTCAGGTGGAGTCGATAAAAATTCGCTACTGTGCCATTATTGGCCAACGATTACTCATCCAAGATATCGAATACCATCTGTAGAAGTCAATTCTCGATGAACCAATGCTCGTGGATCGTCCACGTGATCTTTGCGTCGTCGTTCACGCGGCCTCGATATATCGATCGTTCAATAAGATTATCGTCCAGAATAACGCAACTACAACGGAACCTCGAAACTCAAGGGAACAGTTTAAATCTTCGAGTTACGCTGGTTTTCACTTATCGAAGCTTTCAAGTAAGGCAGACTTAACGAACGAAAATTCAACTTGCACATGCAAAGCATACAGATTTTGGCTTTCGGATGGTATCTACGGGAGGAACAAGTGCTAGACAAAAGACGATATGTATATACATGGTTTCCGTGGAAGAAAGAGAGGCAGACAGAGGATGGTACATGGTAACTTCGACTTACGGAGGACGAGGAGCTTCTCTGAATTCGAGTTACACATGTATAATGACGCGTGCGAACGCGCAGAGAATAATTCCAGTTGGACGAAATTTATATTCCCACAGAGATTTTTACAGCGGAGTGCAAGCGAACGAACCAAATTCTAGTCTTATAGAGGTGTAGCGGCACATGAGTCAGAGGGCATTTCAAATCATGTTGTTGTTTTGAGTATCAAGACCGTTAGATTACAAGTAACGTAAGAACAAATAAACTCCGGGCAAAACAATGTCGCCGCTACATGCAACCATCGAATGAAGACGAATTTGAATTTTCCGACTCTCCTCCGACCAGTATAAATAAACAAACGTGATCGCGTGCGACACAGTGTCGAACAGTTCATATCGAGTATGAACGAGAACCTTCGAGTATCTACGCGACGAACAATAACGAGTATTTATTCCGAATTTCATATTGTATCAACGACTCACTGTACGCATATTTATTTATTTCAAATATACTTGACGGACTGCGACAGCAATATTTCGCTCTCGTTATTTCGCGATACCTATTCACGACTAATTCTCCACAGAGGTTTTCGAATTTCGAGTTCTACCGTAATAACAAGAGAAGGGAGAAACCATTCGAAATCGTGCAATTCGGGTCATGGATGATTCAGTGGACGAGTCTCTTTATCAAGAAACAATGGGCTATTGGCTGCAAGTACGAGACGACGCGTTGCCACGATTATCCACATGGAAATATTTTCACCGAACGAGATTTAAACGGCGATAATAACGTTTGATGCTGCGTTATTCCTTTACGCAGATTGATGTGCGTGCCTCGTTGCTTTTTCAGCCACTCATTTTGGCTACTGTTTTTCGCTCTCGTAAATCACGTTTACGGAGATCCTTCGGACTTTTGATAGTTAACGTTTAAACATCATTTTCACGAAAGTCAAGTTGTTGCTTTTATCTTTCTGCCCATGCAGATAATCTATTATTGCTGTTGTTTGATTAGAAATTTTTACGCGTGTATTTTTCATATTTATAAATCGTATAGAGGAAATGTTTAGATAGTAAAGATTTAAGCATCATTTTCGCGAATAGGCGAGTGAAGTTGATATTATCAGAGCTTATTGTTTTTAATTGTGTATTAGCTTCGACAAGTATTTTTAATTCCTATGAATCACATGGAAAAAGAAAGTGAATCAGACTGCTCTTATCGTTCTTTATAAGACAGACACTCGAGTTCCTGTTAATCAGAAAACAAATTTGCAAATTTAAAGAACGAAATGATTTCCCTATTTGCTGAATTATCGTTCTCTATCGTGTTCGCTAAATTCTTTAAAACGTTGCAGCAAGTTGAAAGGGACGAGATACTGGAATGTGGGTGAAACGATAGTGTTACTTCCCTATCGAAAAGAGAAAACAATAATTACGTCACATTGTATTATCGTTTTACGTTGTAATAGCGTGAATGAATTTGACGCCACCCGGTTGCTCGTGATCAGCTTCTTCCACGAAATCAAACGTGTACCGTAACCTCTCGTTCCATTCGAGATTACGGACAAATTTGCGCTCTACATTAAGTATTAGCGCGATCCATCTTAATTAATCTACATTTTATTAATCTATATCCTAATTAGCCTTTATTTTAAGTAATCTATATTGTCTTTTGATTTTAGATTTAACACTTAACGAAGCATAAAACTAAAAATTCTTTTCTTTTGTTTCGGGATAGTTTCTTTGTTTCGGTAAATTTCGACAAATAAGGTCTTTAAAGTTCTTCTTAATTCCCTCTTTTATTAACGTGTTGCAACTTGGAGAGTACCGTAATAATTCAAAGGAAAGTAAGAAAACTAAATGAAGGTTAATCTAAAGCGCACGATACATGGAACGCATCAAGGTATAAACTACAATGAAACAACCGAGTAAATACAGCTACAGGGCCGGACCTTGTGCCATCGAATAGAGTTAATTACTCTTTTGTCGTGTGCCGTGTTTGAGAACTTCGCAAATACAGGCAACCATGCGTGCGTCTAAACGTGCTACGCTTAAAGATATTTGTATATAGTTCTACTTTGGCGCAATTAATTCAAAATTAGAACCTTACGAGCTTAACCAAACCAGATGACTGGTTTGGCATGAGATGACTGCCTGGCAATATTGGAGAACCTGCTATATTTTATTACCGTACGATTTATTCCAGATTTTAATTCCAGGAACAATTCATTTTTATTCATCTTTTTTCGTTTTCTAACGTAGATATAGCATAGTCTTTGCAATTTTTAATCCGCTTGTAACAATTTATATACTGAATTTTTATATGCTTAATAAATTATATTACAATAAACTGTTGTGTAATTAAATATCTTTTTTTTTATTCCAACTGCTCATTAAATTTAGATATCCTATAAATGCTTTGTTCCTGTTATTATTAATCTTTAACGCTTTTAGTGTTGCAATATCCCCTTATTTACTAGCTCGATGAAATATGCCATTAAACAATACAGCAAGGCCTCAATCTCACCAATACATGTACTAAGTCATAATGCGATCAATTTCTTCTCTTCCGCAAAACAATTTAATCACGTGGAGATAGAAATTATTACTATGATGAAAACAGAAAACAAGAAAGATTGTATAGCATGCGAACAGAATACTAGAATATAGATACTATTATATTAAATATATATTGTTATTGTCATATTTTATATTTATTCCTATTCTTTCAATTATCAACGAGTTTGCAGCAACTTTTTCAGGACAGGTATATCTATACCCTTGTTTCAGAGATCTGAAGAAAAAGTCGTTGATTAAAAAAAAGATTAAAGAGTATTAGCCAATAAACAAATTCTGTGCAATTTATATACCACTACAGACTCGTTCCCTAAGGCATTATTAGCATTTCAAACGGGAAAATCTCATTTAATTTTCATTTATCTATTTATCTATTTCTGCTCTCTTTCTCTTCTTTCCCCTTCTTCTTTCATTTTCTTTCTTCTTGCGATCTTCAGTCTGAGTAAACATAGAGCAACCACTAATATTATTCACCTATAAATCCTCTTCTAATCTTGTTTGCTGTATCGAAAGGATTCTCGCGAATTAATTAAATGATTAAGAAATTAAATTCAGCGGAACGGGTCGGTGTTGACGTATTTAAGAAAAAAGGTAAAAGGAAGATCTGTACAGCAAGCTCGGTCTAAAATTTTCTATTGTACGCGGCGGAAACCGGACATTTTCGCAATCACGTCGGCGGTTCGCGTGTGCAAGTCGATTATTCGTCCGCGTTTCGCTGAAAAACGGAGAAACAGACGGAGTACCGCGATAACCGGCCGCAGCAGGAGATAAACGGAAGCAGAGAGAAAGAAGAGGCCGAGAGGAACAAGCGGGCGGATGACTTAGTGAACTGCATACGACGCGTGCTGTCTCCGATACAGTAACGTCATTCATCGTGGAATATGGGGAACGAACGAGTGGCTTATCTGTCCACAAGAACAATGTACACTTCGTACGCGTTTACAAAAGAACAAAAGAATTTTCTGCTCGAAAAAACAGACGGCAGAAATTCGGCGTGACATAGATTTGGCATTCGTTTCGAGGATTTGATTTACACCTATGCAGATGACGATTTAGAGGCAACTAAATGTCGCGTACCAAAAGCGTGACATTGTTTTCTCGGGAAACTATAAATATCAAAGTATCATCTTTGTTTAGAAGATTCAAAGCTGACATTTTTACACGTGGTTAGTAATAGTTCGGAAATAAATAGATTTGTAAATAATGACACTTTAAAGTCAGTGTTCGGTTACAAAGAATCATAAAGAACGCTTTTTAAAAAAATAAAAACTATTAATAACATATCTATAACCTATTTCATTATATTCTACATTCATTTTATATATTCATTGTATTCCACACATAGGGATAAATCATTCGATTTAATTTAATATTATCGATAGTAATAGGAATTACACATTCTATCGATCTTAAAATGAATTAATAATAAATAACATTAAATTATAGTTAATTAACGTTTCATAGTTCCATGTTCTATTATCTTATCATTCGACGAAACGCATTCTTATAATATACGTTACATAAAATAATTCATTCAATATTTGCCCTAACAATAAAATTTATCAGTACTAATAACCAACAACACCACAAATTTCACACTGTGCCGATCTGAAGAAAAATAAACATTAAATTATAGCTACTTAACGTTTCATATTATTACACGTATATTACCTATCCAATAAAATATGTCCTGTAACCTCCATTACATGCCAATCTATAAAACCGCACATTAACCTAGCCAATATTCCAAAGGCAACAATAGCAATACAAATTATACACTTCAACAAGCTGAAGAAAAACAAAGAGAGCCCCTTTTGTCGATTAACAAACAAAATTGACGACAAGAATACGGAAAATAGTCTAGGACCAGTTGTTCATTCGCGTGGGGTAAATATTTACTTGGAAGCAAATCGGTGAAGAGCACGAGCGCGTTGCGGCCTCGATCCATCGAGGGCGGTAGAATCGATTGAATGGCCGTCGCTGAAACGACGAATCCTTCCCACCGACACGGTCCACTCTTCGTCACAAATAGAGTTTCTCAGGGAATCGGTTTCAAATCGGTAAATATTTTTCTACGTTCATTAAGGGTTATATCGTTCGATGATTACCATGTGTCAATTATTAACCTTTGACAGTGTCATAATAAAATAACGAAGAATTCAGAATAACGGATTTAAAAATAAAACTGTATTCCTGAGGTTAGATAGAAAAAACTATGTACTTTCAACTTTTTAGAAAATAAATATTAATAATTGTATAACGTATAACGATATCTAATCCTTCGTAGATAATTGATTGTATAATGTGTAACAGAGCATTTCACAATAAGTATCGTAGAATTTTTTAGATTCTTTGAGATCTTCTTCTCATGAGCTACACTACCGAATGGTCAACGTGAAGAATAATACATATACATATACAAGCATGATCTTTTGGGCTTCTAAATATCAAGTTACGTTTCTGATGTACGGAACCGGTCTGACTGTCGATATCATTTGTAAACTCGTGTAAATTAGTCCATCAGAGAAGAGAATTCTTTTGTATCTTTCGAGTGACTGGCAAGATGCCACAGGATCTAAGAGCGAAATTTTTTTTGTCGAGTTAGTACTCAAGTTGAGAGTATCTCGTTTAAATTGTGGCGAATGAAGTCTCGTTTCGATTGCGGATGACTAAACGTTCGGATTCTACATCTAAAGAGTAATTTTTGTTTGAAATAGGAATAAAAAAACTTGTTTCAACTAATTTAATATTTTTATTTCAAAAGTATTTTAACCATTTCCCTAGGTGTATGATATATATAACTTTCTATATATTAAGTATTATATTTGTACTCTTGTAGGCTATTAATTGAACAATGTATTTGTTTTCAGTAAAACCAGTTTGATATTTTAGAACATTGTGTCTTCTTTGCGAGACCATCCGAAATTCCAGGTATGTACCTACTATTAATAGGAAAAGAAAAAAATTGGCTATGCCAATTGATCGAATTCTTGTTTGCCTTGTCGAGTACGAGAGCATTCTACTATAAGTTCAAGAACAGCATTTGAAAGACTCTTTTGTTTCACATGTTATTTCATTCTGCGTCAATGGCCACATACAATGCTTAAATATCTTATTTGAACTTCCTTGTTATAGGAATATATATTTTGGTCTACATTTGTGCATACATTATTCTACTGCAAATATAATTATTTAAACATTCAACTTCAACAACTGATAGTCAAATGAAATTTTAATTCAACTAAATCTGTGACCCTTCTTATTACAGAAATAGCAGTTCAGATGTCTTTCAAATATTCTTTAAAAATAGTCTGTACCTAGTGTGTGATATAACAACTAATTTTTCAAGTCCAACTTTATCACAAATGAAATCTCCAACGCAATTTCGTCATTCCTATCTTCCATATTATTTTGAGCCATAAAATCTCGCTGACTTCAATTGTACCACAAATTTAACATCTAACGGTGGATGTGCTGTTCCTTTTTGTGTTAATTATTTTGGCCACAGTGGCCGTGTTACTGCGTGTCGGAATTTCGTAATGCTACCTATGAAGTTACACCCGTAGCCAAGAACAAAGACGCAGTCCTACGTGAAAACGCGAGAACGATACTCGAAACGAAACAGCCGTCGCACACCGACTGCCACATCTGAATTCATTTCGCACATCCGCGCCACGAAAGTAGTACGTGTCGGGTCTAAAGTTCAGCCGAACGTACAAGCTCCTACCGGCCGTGAATCACGAAAAACCGTCGGGGCTCATCGTTAGGTGACGCGACGCCCGTATGCTCGTGTGCGATAAAAATTGTCCAACGAATCAAGCAAGGCGAACGAAGTTGCGAAACCTATAGATCACGAGTAAGTAAAAAATACTTTTTCGCTGGACGAAAGCGCCCGCCGATATACGTTAACACGTTGTCTGCCACGGTGGTTTTCGATGATTATTTACATGTTTTAAAAATTTGCTAAATTTATTAGAAATTTGCCCAGTTTTTTTACTAAATTTTTACTACATTTTGTTAGAGTGATTAAAACAAGACAAATTTCAGGGACTAAGAAATTGTTGACTTTAAATCGATAAAAAAAAATAATGCGAATGATTTAGATAACATTATCAGAGAAAAAAATGCATAGGTCCAATATAATACTTTGCAAAAATTACATATTACCGTTCAGCATATTTCAATCTATTGCGTCTCCCGGGACAAAATGCATAAAATTCACGTGCCAGTCAATGTGTTAAGGTTAAGATGCACGCGTGTCCGAGATTCGGCGTCCAACGCTTTCCTTTGATGACGCGTTCCTCGAATTATTTACAACAATCTCTCGGAAGTTATCCATTAAACAATAGGCTCAACGCGGAATTTTTATTGGGAAATAAATTGTGTGATTTATCGGTGTTGACCTTTTAAGGAGTATTACTTTTCTCGCCAGCTAAAATCACGTGTGTGGGTAATGTAAAAATATATTCTAGTTGATAGAGTGTTATTCTTTTTAGTTATTGTGAGTTAATTTGAAGCATAGAAAACAGAATTCGATAATGTAAATTGATGAACAGAAATTACGAATGAAATGTTGCGTTAACGCAACGTCGCACCTTAATGACTTAATATGAAAATATATACCTGGTTTCATATTATGCTTTTCGACTACTATAAATTAATTTAACCCCATCATTATCCTCGGGCTATATTCCATAATTAATTAGTTAATTTATTAGATGAACATTCTATTCCAATGAACATTTTTCAATGTAGTTAGTTTTTAAACACTTGGTTCCAATATTCATTATATGCACGTATTTAGATCGTACTACTTTCTATGTATTACACACTTTTCATGTATGTATTACACACTATCCTTATTGGTAAGGTTGTACAAAAAAGGATAAATTATTTTTACTACAAAGAACACATTATTATGTTCTATTTAATAATCTGTATACTAGAATTTTGTCTTTTTCACAAAAATTTATATCGCTATATTTTGTCTTTTTCTATTAAGACGCACATGTGTCGCAACGTTATCGAGTGACAAATTTCGTAAGATCTAAATATAGAATATAATTACGTTATATGATAAAGATCTAAATTTACCATGTTAGAGAATATATCGAATTTTTTCAATTTACGTAAAGATTCCTATTACGATTTACAGATATACGCCATCGTATCCACCGGTCCACAAAAAATAGGTGATATTTTCATGAATATAGTGCGCATGCGTGGAATGCACGCGTATGTTAAACACAATGCGTATTCGTCTATGTCCGCACGCGCGCGAACACAGTCGTATTTATGAAGCACACGCAGAAATCACATGTGTGTAAATATTTTTCGTACTTTATGAATCCTTAAACGAAAAACTCTGTCATTGAGAGAAAATCAATAAAACACAATCTCTGAAACACAAACGTCAACAACATCGTGAAGTACACGTAATGTTACGTTTCCAAATGTAATCATACGGTCAAAGTACATTTAACCATCACTCACCATAGAAATATAGAAAACGATATTATGAGCGTAAAACTATCTTTTGTATGCATAAAATTCTGACTTATGTTAACATTTTTTGCAGATCTATGTATTTTACAGAGTAATAACAAGGTACATATTCAAATCATAACAGGTTAAGTGCCATGCTTACAAGTGACCGCCATTGCCAAAATTAATTGAAGTATTCGGGTGAAAGAAACAGTCATACTCGTAACATTTGTAATACTTTTAATGTTATAATACCAATGTAAAGTATTAAATGCATCATAAAACATTTAAACAATCTTATTCTTTTATACAATTACATCCAATGCTATGTACAGTAACAATATACACAAAACGTAACAAAGTGTAATATAACAATGTAATATAAAATTTTAGTCAACATGTTAGTACTTAACAATGTTCAGAATTTATTTAAATATTAATGATACCGTAATGACATATACGCAACTGTTATGAATGCGAGCCGCGAAGAACAACAGGCGTTTCACACGCATACGTACGTAGATTACAAAAAAATATGAGCTTACCTTTGAACGTATTGCGGACGAGAGTCATGCTCATATTCGCGTAAGCGCGAGCCAGTGCTCCCCGAGGTACGTCTTGCGTTTCTTCGACAATTCCGCCAGGTTGAATGCTTCGGTAGCAGCAGCGCGTCTTGCGATCCCGCTCAAGAGTTCGTCCAGCGTGATCTGTGACGTTTCAAGGTACAGCGGCGACACATGGTTGTACCCTTCCTCCCCGTTTCTCCGTTGAGTCGTTCGATAAATAACGTACTGCCAGTACAAAGCAACGATAATCGGCTGTTCTAGTGTCGAGGAGCATAGAGATACGAAACAGAGGCTTCAACGTCCGTTCGTGCAAGAGTTTAATCGGACGACGGAGAAAACTGGACAGGACTTCGTCACGACTACTCCAAGTGTTATTGTTATTTCACATCCACCAACGTTCTAGTGCACGGCTGTTCAGTATCATTTCTTATTCTATCTTTCGTTTGCTTTTAGGTTACGTACGATGGTAACAAGGCTGCTTCGTACGTATATGAAGGATCGAGCGAGTATCACCTTTGCGTTTTGATCATAGATGATTGATTTTCGAGTCTGGATATCCACAAGGTGGTGAAGAGCTCAGACAGTGGGACCAGAACCAACGACCAGCACTTACCGCGGCCGCGATCATTAAAAAGCAGCCGTGTCACTCGCGCGCACAACGAGTTCAACGAAACACGGGAATGTTGATCACGTTTCTTCTCTTCGATGTGAAATAGACGAACGAAGTCAAGTGTTTGGATACGCGAGGGAGACAGAAAAGGAGCAATAGAGTGATAACAGGGACAGAGAGGTGAGAGGTGGTGAAAGGAGAGCGGCTCGAGAGACGAGAGAAAGAGAGAGGTTATGTGCAGACGACGACAGGAGAAATTCCAGCGGGCGGCAGCGCTGAGGTCCACGGATAGTTCGTCCGTTCCTTCGTTCCCCTCGTCCGATAAGTGATGATTCCACGACGATGATTCGAGAGGACCGATTGGGTGGGACGCGTTTTAGCCTCGTTGGATCTTCGACGTCCGCTTCATCGTGTATATGCCACAGACCAATGATTACGAGTGTATCTTAAGAACTTGGAGGATTTCTTCGGACGAGGAACAACGAACGAGGTAATTAAATTTCGTTTATTATTTTATGTCCCAAGGTATAGCCTGCTTTATCGCATGTATATTCATTCGATCTCATGCTTTGCGTCTTAAAGACGGTGTTTGATTCGCAACCACTCAAAGAATCTTCTTTCGATGATATCGTTTCGTGTCTGGAGCGCTTCTTCTTGCTCGCTGTTTGAAGGATCGCTCGATGTCTCGAACGAATCCGTGAGTATATTGAGGAACGAATTTAAGATATGGGTGTGATGCACTGTTACGACTTCCTAATTAATCACACTATATATCACTCTCTCTTTAACGAACTAGAATAAATGAAAAGAACGTCGAAAAACGGATAGGAAGACAGCGCGCACCGGTTATATCCCTGGAAACGATTCGTGCGGAAAGCGATACGCTGTTCTTCTTCTGCCACCTCCTCCTCCACCGCCTTCTCCTTTTCTACCGATTCTTTTCATTCGCGTACGCATACGTTTTCCCACGCACCGAGGCAAAAAACCACACACTTACGGAGACTGACTGGAGGGAAAGAATAGCGGGAAAAAGATGGAGAGAAGAAAGGAACGAGGGAAGAGCGCGACGGTGATCGGGAGTTGATGCTAGGGCATCGCAGAGAGCGGGCAAGGCAGAAATGTCGGTGTTACTACCAGCTTGGAGTAGCAAGCACCGGTAAAACACGGTCCTAACTAACACACATGGAGACAGATTGGGGACTGCTGCTTCGGAGTTTACTATAGGATGGGACGGATGGTGATGGCGGCCGTAGCAGAGCAGCCACCGCCCCCATGCTTCTTCTCTCTCTCTTCGTCTCCCTTGTCTTGTTCGACCGCCGCCCCCACCACCGTTTCTCACTGCTATTTCCCTCCACTCTCTACTTCTCCCCGTAACCGTTCCAACCGTTCTCCTATTCTCCCCTCTATGCGTTATGATGGACACGCTGGAACTCCCCTCTTCAACATCCAACTTACCCCCTTTCTCTCCCACTTCTCTTGCACGCTTCTCTCTACATTTCCTCCTCTTCCTCTTACTCTTCACATACAGGTCTCTGCTATAGCTTTCCCTGGGCTACGAGATGTTATCCTCGAGCAATTCGTGCGTACTATACATATATTCGTCTACCCGTGTCGTCGCCACATCCCCTACCTGCGTCGCATCTCGACGTGTGCGTTGGCCGCAATCAAGGTCAGGAGCGTAACCGGCTAGCTATGGCACCCCGCTCTATCGATTCTATATACCACGGTTTCATTACGATGACGACGTCGACGACGATACAAAGGGGGTAGCCAGAGGGAACTTATACTTATGTAGTCAAGCAGTGTTGTTTTCACTAATATAGCGGTTTATGGATCGCGGTGGTGTTCCGTTATCGTGGCGCATTCGTTCACCGGAAACCTGGTATCTTTTGGCTCATTGGCTCACAGATGTGATTACCTCGTTATTTATCTGCTGAAAGGAAGGATGCGTGTTGCGCCGATATTGTATTTACTTTTATATAGCTTCCTCTTCACGTGTTCTATGCGCATCCTCCAAGATACTTCGCTGAAATACTAGTCGAATGGGGGGTGTGTAAATCTACGAGAATGTTGCTATCAAGTATATTCACGTCCAATAAATTCTCGTAGCAATTTCGTAAAGGAAAACAGCTTTCGTGTAAGACGAAGGTGATGAAACGAAAAGACGTTAGAAAGATGAATTAATTTCTTCTTGAATTTTTTTGAGGTCGTTTGTCAAGTCAATTTGTCAATTGAAAAATTCAATATCGTTTCGTGATGTTTATACATATCACGAGATATTTTGCAATCACGGCTCGAATACCTCGGACTCTCCCGGAGGGGAAACGAGATAACATTCGGTAGCGCGTGCGGTTATCTTCGTCGATTCCCTTGACTTTTCACCGCCGTGAGGTATGTAAATACGTTTTAAAGTAGACAAGAAGCTCTTATTCGCGATGCAATCTACGTAACAACGTCGCATCGGTATCAACGAAATTTTCCATTCTCTCCTCTTCCTAGCAAGAATAGTTCAACAATAAACAATTCTATCATCACGAAAATATATACAGTGGCTAAGAAAAGTATTTGTATATATATACCCTTATTTCATGACGTATCTTTTTATCAGGTACGTATTAAATTTTCATACTCATATGAGAATATTTATTACTAGATAGATGATGCAAAATTTAATATACTTGGATCTAATTAATTATCACGCAGATGCAATGATGCAAATTGCAAATTTTTTATAGTCACCGTACATCTAATTTAATACATATCGTCCAATAAACGAATCGCGAGTATCACCTTCAGTTCATATACTAACAACGTTAAAAACATATTAAGTTGATTATTAGCCAATAATAATCGATTTGAAATGGAGATCGGTAAGACTTATATCGAGCAGTTTCTAACTTCGTTTCCAGACCACGGTTTCCTTCGAATAAACGTCAGATAAATGTGCGCGCACCGCAAGAAAGAGAGAACGCAGGAAAGCGAAGTTAACCCGCAGGCTTGGTCGAGCTACAAGGTAGCTTATCGTCGGCAACTACGATATTGATGGCTAATGTGTACGTACAGCCGCGACGAAAGCAGAGACGGCAAGCAGTGGCGGCAGTGTCCGATACTATTATTAGTGTGCAGCTGCCTGCGAATTACTGAATGAAAGGGAAGGACCGCTTCGAAACAATATCCGAAAGAGACGGGAGGCACGCTGCATCGTTTAAAGCGACAGCCATCCGACGATTATTTAGAGTCAGATTTACGCGTGTACATCTATGTATGCGTGCGCCATCGAACGAAAGCGTCGCGCGTAGTCGTCATGAATCGATTGATTTGTAAATTAATGTATATTCCTTCGTACTTGGATTCAATCAAACCTTGAATATTACATGAATCGATCAACATGAAAATTTAATACTGAACTTATTGTCCAATGGAGCAAGGTAAGAACGACCGTAATATATTATTTTGAAAGTCATCTATCACACGTTCGAGTATACGTATCAGGTTACGAGAGAAGTATGGACAATTATTTAGCGTCACGTTGATTGCTTGCTTTGAATATCAGCGAAAGACTGGACTGAATTTTCTCTGATGAGTATAAACGTTGATTCACATACGAGTAGGGAATTGTTCATGAAACTAATTTGTGAGATAGTCATACGTTTATTTCAGTCCTGAGCCACATAGAAGAACAAACATATTGTACATATGTACTTACGTGTTATTACGTACTTCACATTTGAGACGATTGGAACTGTATCAGGAAAATCTTCTGAATAAACAGTTCCTTTTTTGACTCTTATATATACATTTTCTTACACATTTTTGTATTAAGAAAATTTATTGCAATATTTGAAATTTATCTCTTTCCTCAGGTATTTTTAATAAAATGATAAATTTTTAAAATGAAAGCTATGTGATAAACTCTATATAAAAATTTATGACGTTAGGCTTAAAAAAGATGAAGATATAGCATATGACAGAAGAACACAAATGAAAAGGGATCATCGTACACAATTTTCTTGTGTTCAAGTGTTAAACGAGAAGCGTCGGACTGTGATCGTTTAAAGCCGGACTTATATACCAGCGAAAGCATAGCCGGACCATCTCCATTCAACGAGTACTGGCAATTAGAGCCAATAGTTGCCGACCCCTTCTCCCAAAGGTCTTGTCTCGAGGTGTTGAATTTCTTGGTATCTCACCAGTTGAACCATCATCGTTCTACCAGCATTTCAACAGAACGCTCCAAATCGTAAAAACCTCTTTCGATTACCTATACGACCCCCGACATTCCAAAACCAATGAAATTACCCTCCACTCTTTTAAAAACAACGAAACTTCTCAATGTACCTCTCAAAAAATTTCCAGTATTATTAATATATAGTAGTTACAAGAAGTATTCGCATACTATTTAATGATGTACAAACATACTAAATTTCGTATCATTTAATTACTTTTATATGAATTTCATATACTATGAAAATGAAATGGGGTAGAATCTGATAAAAAAAAAAGCCGTTTCATTCATGCTCGTTGTAGCTACTGTAATCATGACTGCAGATTTGTACGTAAATTCATATTTTTATAAACTTAATTAAACAAACGGAATCTAAGCAGAATATCATTACAAGGACTATAGTTTGCGTATTTTACATATTCTTGCATATTATATACATTTTTACGATTTTAAGTTTTCTATAGATGCATAAAAATCCGCAGTCTACTGATTGCAGTGCAAAGAAATTTCAAAATATTTTATACAACTCGTGCAATATTGTATAAAAGTTTACCATGTTAGGTATTCAAATACGTTCACGAGCCACTATATATAACGTTTGTAGCATGTTAAAAGCCCTTAATCAAGGATTCCAAAGGGGTCGTTAGTGTTTCAGTGATAAGAAACGTGCCTAAATCTCCTTCGGTGGATACGGTACTGCGCGATCTCCGGCGTGGCGGGTCCAGCAATGACGCGGAGATCACCGAGCGTATCCGAATTCGGCCGACTTTAATCGAGTGGGAGTCGAGCATGGTGCGTGGTGGGGAGTTTGTCTCCTCGCGGAGGGGAATTCCCCGATGCCGGTGCGGTGTGGTGACCACACCGTGTCCCTTTTTGTTGCCGCCCATTAGGCGCCACCACGGCGTGATTCGCAACCGTGTTTCTTTATCTTCGCCGTAGCCAGGCTAGACTCTGCGAACGCGACCGACTGCACGCGTTCTTGCCTATCTTTCCACCCTGTCTCTTTTTTCTGTCCTTCTCTTCCTCCCTTTGGACAATAGCAGAGTGATTCACCGTAGGTACGATGTTTCCGATCTCTGTGTAGTATATGCGCGCAGATAAGTTGCCGCGTGCCACGTTTCGAGTTCCGTCTCTCCCCACGCGTTATGATCACGTTTCGACTTTTGAATCGTAGAGAAAGATACAGATACACTTCTCTTGGAAGGATTTAGTGGTGGAGAAGAATCTTCCTTATTGGGAACTGGGATGGTTTATATGGAAATATTTTAGAGGATATTTCCGTTTCGTGTTGTTTCGAAAAGATTTATTCCTGGAGTATACTTTCCCCTCTATTGGATTGTTCGAAAGGTTCGTTTTGTTTTATTATGAATTTATATCAGATAATATAATGTTTGATTCGTAATGAAAATTTGTTAATGAAACAGGTTCCTTTTTTTTCAGTAAGACCTCGTATGTTCAAGGAATTCTGAAAGTTAACTGGAACGTTCTCGTGTTTGAAAAACATTTGCAAGAAATTAATCGGACAACGTAATCGTATTCTAGAATCTAAAAGACTCGTAAAGCCACAGGTGACGAAAATTCTACTTAAATTTTAAATCTTTCTTAACTTCCGTTACAAACTTTCCAAACAACGCAATATATAGTGATATATGGCTTCATTTTTTAAATGGTACTTGAGATCTTGGAGGGTTTATCTCGCTTATCTCGTCTCAAAGATTGATACCTTTTAAGTGTACAGTATAGTTGAACGCTTTTATCTCGAGCTATATATTAATCAGCGATGATGGAAGGAATAAACGTCTAACGAGGGTTCGACTTCTTTTTCTCCTTGGTCCGTTCCAATTGGAGGTAACCATTTTTTCCACTTGTCTTTTTACGAGTTCATTCAGCCACGTTCTAGGGTTTTATATAATGAAAAACTGGACCAGATTTTTATCTTCCGTGGACGAGATGGGGTAACTACGCGGTGTGGAATAACTGGATGGAAAGGCCAGTCGACGCTTATTGTTCCAGGGATCATCGGTCAATTGTGTTTTACCAAAGATTGCGCTTTCTTCTTATCCAGATAACGCGCGGTTTTATACCACCGTCTTTCACGGATGACCGATGGCGTTGGCTCGCTTCATTGCTTTTTCGTTCGATACATCGATGAGTTCATTGCGACCGACTGAATTTTTCTATGATTCATGCCATGCCAACTAAGCTGATCATGAATTCTAAACTGGTTCAGAGAACTCTTCTCGAGAAATGTAATCTATAGTTTCTAACCATCGGTAGCCATATAATCGTCAATGAGATCAGAATGGAATTGGTCGGAGATCGAATTAAAATATTAGTATTAATAAATTCTATTTTCATAAAACCATTTTTCATTGAGAATTTATCGCACTTTCGTCTTGTTTTTAATTCTTATTAACGATAAGAAATTGAACTATGGCAAGTTATCTCTCATTGTTAAGATATTAATTGATAATTGTTATTATCTTTCCCTATTAGAGTTTTATTTTGTTTTCAATTAGTTCTTTCAATGTTTGTCGTTAGAACTGAGATTATGGAAATCGGGATTACGAAAAGTTAATTTATTGTGTCTATTTTTCTTGTAGCACCGTAAAGAAAAGCGAAGGGTGACTTATCGTTGTGCCACGAAATCGATGTTCTTTATCGCTTCTCCTGGAAAGCGTAAGTTTTTTCCTTTGGACTGCTCAAATTTCACCGTATCTTACAACCTTTAGCCTGGCCACCTATACAAAACGAAACGTAAACGCCAAGGTTCGACAATTTGTTAGAACGAATGGGGACTGGCGGTTGCATATATGTGTACTTGTGTACAGGCTGATTCATTCGTCTGTCTAACGAAGTTTGCATATACTCGATCTTGCAGGCTGTGTAATTTCCAGAAGAGATAATTAAAACGGATTCTTCCTTCCTAACTTTGTCTCTGTTAGCCGATTCTTGATTCTTAATTGAGTTAAATTCTATAAATTCTACGTCATTTAGTGACAACACCCAACAGATCTCACAAAGGACATAACCTAACAAACACGTATTATCTGAGATGATTAAAGAAATAAATCAATCAAATTCGAAGATGGTATCCCACTGGGGGTAGCCATCCACATGTTATAATACTATATCACTAAGCTATAATATTTTATCAAATGTCCTACTGGACAAATTGTAAAATGAAAATAAACAAATATAAAAAAAAAGAAAAAAATTTAGTGACAACAAGTATAATATCTTTTCAATTTTACCACGGTATATTAATACCTTTATTTTACTTCACTCTCCCTCAGTGTTTTCATTTTGCTTTATTCTAGTACCAAGGTCAGTACTGTCCCTCTTCCTGTACAATAAGAATATTACAAAATCGTGTACCTATGAACTCAGAAAAATGTAAAAGGATTCTTCTTCAAAACTCTTCGTTTGCACGAGTAACAATAAAAAATATCTCCAAACGCAATAGTAAAGATTGTCTGTGAAAAGAAAGAAGCAACGTGAGAAGATACAATTCGTCAAAATTATTTATGCCAATGAACGACGATAAAGAATATCTTCGAGCACGATTATAAATATTATCTCTGTATAATAATCAACTAGCCGGGTAAAATTGTATGCTGCGACGCATCCCCAATACCAAACATTCGCAAGATTTCATCCCAACGTAATATCAATCCGTACCCAGAGAAACTTTCTGACGATACACATTGTCCCCCAATTCTGTCATTCCATCCATAGAAACAGCCCCGACTATAATCCCATCGAGGAATGGAAATGTCGCGTTACGTGGATCACCCTGTATATAGATATAGAGACATAGAGAAACTCGGCCGGATCTGTAAAACTGAAGGCTCGTGGACAAAAACCTGACCTCTCGAACAACTGTGCACCATGTGTGCGCCACTTGTGCGCCTCTCTTCTCCCCATTCTCTTTCCATCCAATACCAGGTCTCTCCCTTGTTCTCTCTTCGTTTCACGTTACGCTGATCTCGCTGCCATTTCTCTCCGACACGCTTCCACAAGCTTCCCGATCGCGATTAATCAGGTATATACGGCGAAAAACTGGCGTGGAATGGAATCCACACACGCGAGCATTCTTCCGTGCTCTTGCTCCTCTTCCAAGAGCAAAAGTGGGAGGCGTCGTGGTTCTTCCTGCTCGACGCACGAGAATAAGAAACAAAGACGATCTCGGGAAAAACACGATCGCCGCTTTGTACCTTTATCCTCGTTAGTCAGTTAAATCCTCACTTTTACCATTTCGAAATATTCAAGAGAACTGATGTTTTATCATCGGATCGCGGATGCTTACGGAAACTTACATTTTTACGAATATTTGAAGGCGCAAAGATGAACAGAATGTACGTAACGTGCAAATATCTTAATCAAATATCGAGTTTCAATTTCTGTGATTATATGCCAGTTCACTAACTGCCAAATAAGAAGGAAAAACGTCAACTGTGAAACCATGCGAGTAAACAAACCTTTCGATCAAGGATTCCAAGAATCTGAACTAGCTTCGCGTTACGAGAAGAATTCCGTTTAACGAGAAAAGCAAAAGGGAGAGGGAAGAATCTCGAAGAAAAACGTAGGAGAAAAACTTGAGAAGAAATAAACCGAAAGAGAAGGATAGAAGAGGAAGAAGAAAGCGAGAGCATAGATCTGTCTTCGTTAGCTTCACGTGTCTACTTACCTTCCAAGCGACTATATGGAAAGAATAATTAGACGTGCTTTTTGCACTTCGCAGCAGAACAATTTAAAACATTTTCAGTACACTGTCTATTAATCTTATATTTGATAAATTATCGATTCATCAAACTTTGCTTCTTAAGATTAAAGAGAAAAATCAACGACTCTTCATTTTTTCTCTCAAGATTCTTCTAATCTTTAAAAGGTTAAACATTCTCATAAAATATCGACTTAAGTCATTCGTCAAACTATTGGAATCGTTGCGTCGACATTTTTCCAACGTTGATGGCCGAGTTCTTCTATTTTCATTTAATCTCCTTCGATCAAAACTCAAGATATAGTTATCTGTTACAATATGTCGATGACGATACGTAAGTTCCATTTCTTTAGTTTATAAAAATGCGAATTTGTGTAAACATTCGCAAACTACTTACACGTATATCAGCCATTCTTTGCTTCGTCGTTTCGCATTGGAATACTCAAGCTCCGTATCGTTTTACAATGAAAACACTACATCGTCTTACACGGAAAGATAAAAAAGACAATCAGCGTCCCAATTATAGTATCGTCTTCTGAAATTGCAACAGTATATCCATCAATTACATGCAACATTCGACCAACCATGATTAACCATGGCTGAGAAAAGAACACGTCAGTGTCAGAATGTTGCAATCAATAATCACGACGTGAACTAATACCCCTTATCGTGACGATATAACGAAAGTTCCAAGGTTTTTAATACGCGTGGTGGATAAGTCACGGCTAGTATGTCCGAGCACGAACAAAGTTAAGCAGTCAGGCGGTATAATATAACCAGGGCAAGCGGAGCAAATATTTGTTACGTTCGAATTTCTGTTTACCCTGAGAGTGCCGCTTGCAAAATAAGATAGGCACCAGTCCTGGCTACCGCGGATTTCCCTTGAGCCAATCGACAACGCGGAGGAGCTGTTTACCCCCATTGTAGGAATCTTGTCGATAAAAACGATTATATCCAGATACTAAGTAAGGCAATTCAGTTAAAACGTAAGTGTATCTTTTGAAAGTTAAATAAAAGGTAAATTCAGGTTTACAAGATGGAGAATAGTTCGTAGGTCGTAAATAAGCTACGGATTTCTTTTTTTTTTTTTTTTTAATTTATTTATTTACATTTTACAATTTGTCCAGTAGGACGTTTGGTAAAATATTATAGCTCAGAGATATAATAATATAACATGTGGATGGCTACTCTCAGTGGGATACCATCTTCGAATTTGATTGACGTCCTTTGTGAGATCTGTTGGGTGTTTCCTTGAAGGTCATAAATAAGCTACGGATTTCTATGCATCTATATAATAAGAAATTTTGAGTTGCAAAATTACACAGAATTCACATGTATACAGTACTTAATATATTAAATTGTCTGGAAGTTTCCTTCGTTTTATAATGCGCAACATTTCTTGTTTCACATTATTTTATTAAATTATGTTTCATCCATTTTATTCCATTGAAAGAAATGTGCGTTTGTTCTATTTGATGTTTCTATATCATTTTGCTCTGGTGTAACAAATGGATCATGCATAATTCAATAAAATAATAGGAAAGAAAAAATGGCGCGCATCCATTATTTCCTTACGAAACGGAAGAAACTTTTGGGACAAGATAATAATATTCAGTGGATTAAATAAACTCCTACTTGGATTCCATTTGTTTAATTAGTCCTATAAGAGATACTGATTTATATAAAAATACGCGGTGTAGTCATAAATATTGCGTTGGATGGAACTATTTGGAAAATTGCAGTGGTATACCGCAATTTATAAGGCTGGTTGGGAATTTTCGCTTTGAAATTACGAAAGCTTGGAAGAAAATTGGATGCCAAGAAAAATCACAATATCCTTCTCGAACGGTATTTTCAATTTTTCTAATTTAGATCAATGTACAAACGTCACAGTAATTCTACGCTCAACTAAGAAGTCTTTTCGCCAATACTTAAAAATTCTAAATTCTAAAATCTCAACGTTGTCGCTGCTTCGCAGAAACTCTCAAGATATTTCACTTAATTTTTCAAATAAAATTCCAAGCTGCTATTTTTACTTTTTATCCCGATAATCCATTTAAAGTATGATACAAATTTCACAGCATCTCAGCATCCAAGCAAATTCCTCTCCCTATCGCTACACTTTAAAAGCTTTAAGAAACAGGCTTACCGTAGCAACACGCAGCCGCGTGTCCAGGTTACTTTGTATAACCTGTCGGCCCATAAAGCGTGACATATTAACAACTCGACCTCGGTTCACGCCCATGGGGCAACCGTTTTCTTGCTTTTGTTTCGACAATTCCGCGTACCAACTTCAACCCTTTACTGTACGCCTTTACAGTCGCTACACAGAGGCTCGATCGGCTTCTTAACGATACGAGATATCGAATTCGCCTGAGTTTTTGCTGTCAGAAGCAAAGACGAATCGCGATAGAAGAAGGATCGTCTCGACACCCGTATAGGGCAAAAAGTTTTCTGATGAGAACAGCGAAGAGGAAGCTGGAGGTCTTATCGATGGGAGATTTCATGTTGGGGAACGTGAGCGTAATTTAATAGTGATTGCTTGGCTTTGGAATATGATAGTTTCTCTTTTGAATGGAATTTGTTTGAAACAACCCTGTGTAAACTTGACTCGATGATCTTCGATTCTTGCAGTGAAAACATCGCAAAAATCACATCGGATCCCCGTTCTCCAGGCATTTTTCGCTCGAAATTTATACAACATTTTTTACTGGAAAAATAATCAAACGCGTACACAATATGTACGTACCAAGTAAATATTTAATGCTAATTTATCGATCTTTAAAACGAGCTTAAATATATTATACGTAATTAATTACGTAATGATATTTTTCAATAAATCTAAACATTAATACTATCAGGGAAATTAATATCAATCTCTTCGATCGATTTGATAATTCCAGCGTTAAGATTAACTCTATAAAAATCTTGAAAAGATTCTATCTTCTTCTCTTTTCGCGTAATATCACTTTACTCTGTTCCATTAGCAGTAACATTTTCTGTATATTACGCGTAACGCGAGTAAATCATTCGTTGAAGAAAATTCCACTCTCAAACATTCCAAACGTTTACTTAGCTACCTGTACCTTAGCTGGAAGGGAGTCTTTGATCTGTTTCGGGGCTCGTCAAACTTTCGAAGACGATAATTTTTCGCCACACACTCGTATTCTACCAAATGTCCAAAATGGACAAATTGTGAATGTAAAGAATTAAATAAAAAAAAAAAAAACACACTCGTGCGATGTTTAACTGAATCGGATTTCGATTATTCGTTAAACGATTTTAGACGAGTAAAATTTTCCCGATAAACAGTTAAATTATTCCATACTATTTTATATTTTGATTATGCTTTCGACCATCATTTTCGACGCGATTATGTTTCCCTAACATTAAGGAATACCTTGGCATATTTCAATTTTACGATAAATCTCCTCTTACGGCGTTAAAAATCCTTCTTCTTTGCTAAAACGGGAAGAAAATTGAAATATGAAAATTTGAAGACGGGTTCCTTTCGACCATCCACGACCCGAGTTTTCTAACGCTGAAAGATATTTTCACAGTTCGTGGAACATGTGACGAAATTGTTACCGCTACCTGTACGTCATCCGTCCCATTAATTTTATCTGAAACACCTTGAAACATTTTTTTTTCTTTTTCTATTTATTTATTTGTTGAAATTACAATCAATTCTCGCGTTGAGAATTTTCAGTAATTTTTCTGGCGTGGCGCAGTGACATGGCTGATTATTTATAATAAGTTAATACTTATTATAGATAAGTATAATTTACAAGTAAGTATTATAAGTAAGTGAATATGCTTAATTTGGATAACTAAATGAATCTAGCGTTTAGGTCTAGCGGGTAGTGCCCTCTTGAAACATAGCAAGAATTTTTTACTCGACAAAAATCTCAGTTAACGTGACTACGTGACCTATTGATGGACCAACCATTTGGAAATCGATGGTCTGCTCTCATCAGCACCACGTCGAGCCGAACGTTACAGGTCAGAGTTCCTGTAACGACAGATCGTGTTCCATGGGGAAGGTGTAGCCACGAACGTGGGACAGCACAAACGATATTCTCTCTTTCCCTTCGAGACAAAAAGTACAAAAGTGTGTGCTTGCTGGTGTAGTTTACCTATGGACTCGACGCGGCAATAACGATGTTCGCCATATGGGCGACAGCCCGGGGGTCCACAGAGAGCTGCTCACCTTCCTCTCTTTCCTCTTCTTCTCTCTCTTTGCTCACTGCTTAGGTGCCCCTTATGCGGGCCAGATTTTATGCGCTAGGTACGTATGCGCTGCTTGCAAAAGGGCCGCCGTTACCGCGAGTTCCCCTTAGGCGAAACGATTCTGCAAAAACGTGGCGGCGTCGCGAGATCGCACGCGTGACTCATCGATAAATTCGACCTAGAGTGGCACAGCCAGTTCCCACGAGGAAATCTCGCTCTCCCACCTATACCACGTGCCTCCTCTTCGGGGTAACCATTCTGCCCCCGTTTAAACGACGATTGGACCATCGAAATTGGCCGAGGAATCGTGTTCTTAGTTCTTTTTTTTTTCTAACTCGTTAGAGATCAAGCGAATAATATTTTGTTTTCTATTTAGTTGTTTACATTCACAATTTATGACATTTGGTAGGATAAGTGAATAATATGAAAAATGATAATAATAAAATAAATGTAGAAAGGTTGCGTGAGCGGTGACAGTAACAGTTTAGGAAAATTTTAAAATTGTTTTCGTGTAAAAAGTAGACGTATGATCTATGGAAGAATCATCTTCCTTGTGGTTTTTTTTTCTAACTCGTTAGAGATCAAGCGAATAATATTTTTCTTTTTATTTAGTTGTTTACATTCACAATTTGTCCGATTTGGACATTTGGTAGAATAAGTGAATAATATGAAAAATGATAATAGTAAAATAAATGTAGAAAAGTTGCGTGAGCGGTGACAGTAACAGTTTAGGAAAATTGTAAAATTGTTTTCGTGTAAAAAGTAGACGTATGATCTATGGAAGAATCATCTTCCTTGTGGTTTTTTTTTGTATTTATTTGTAAAATTTCGTTCGCGTATCTCTTACGTTATTATTTCGCTAGCTAATTCTCGATAATGTCCTACTGGACAAATTGTAAAATGTAAATAAATAAATAATAAAAAAAAAAAAAAAAAAATTCTCGATGAGCTGGAAAGAAAAACGAAACGAAACTCGGAAACACAGTTGCTCGGTTAATTCTCCGTTGTTAATCCCTAAGCTTTCCGTATTAAAGAATTAATATCGTTGAAACGCATTTCCCTGTACGTAGGTAATCATCAGCCAGCAGCGTTGATTTATCGTCGGCGTTTCATCGATACTTCGTCGACATATCAAAATTATCCAGGTCGCGCGCTGTTAGCTCGGACGTAGACACGCGGAACCTGTTTCACGCGTGTTAATTCCGTTTTATCGGAGCCATCACGTTGACGTTTCGAAATTTCGTTTTAACAGGCAAACAAATTGGGTCGTCTGTACCTCGCTGTCCATTCACGCATTCTTATACGTTCGCAAACTCGAAAATTCCATTAATAAAAAAAGAAAAAAAACGTAAAAACGAACAAAAAGAAAAAACGTGTCTCGTTGGAAGCTCATAAATGAAAAGAAACTCAGTTCCATTCACTGAGAATTTAAAAGATAGAAGATGCGATGAAAGAACAGGACCGATAAAAAATTCCAAGACAAGGTAATTTAATCATAATGATACCAGCGGAGAGTTAGAAATTTTTCTTTTTATTTATTTATTAAAATTACGATCAATTCTCGCGTTGAGAATTTTCAGTAATTTTTCTGGCGTGGCGCAGTGACATGGCTGATTATTTATAATAAGTTAATACTTATTATAGATAAGTATAATTTATAAGTAAGTATTATGAATAAGTAAATATCACTTAATTTAGATAACTAACTGAATCTAGCGTGAGTTAGAAATTGAGAAAATAAAATCGACGAAATGATCGCGTGTTGGAAATCAGCGTGTCGAGGGTAGAGATTTTACAGTAGTTTAAAGGTGCTCGAAACGCCGGTAATTGGAAGGGCGCGTAAACGAGGTGCGAAGTGACCATAAATCTGTCCATTAGCCTCGTTACAATGGACACATCGGCCGTGTTTTATCGCGTTCGACGAAAGCCCCTTGTCGCAAAATAGATTTTTCGTCGATACGTGACGAATCGTGGCTACGCGTATCGCGATAAACCTGGATTTCCTCGTGACGCGCTGCTCTATCGCTGTTCCTCCGGTAATTTTATCGTATTTCCTCCCACATGTGGCATCTATCGATACGTCCTGCAACGCCACCGGCCGAATCATGGAACCATGGAACTCGTGCAACATCGATACTGCCTCTAATTCAATCATTTATATACACAGACTCGCTGTTCATTATCGTGATTAATATTATTTCCTTTGTACCGTTGTATGTCTGCTGAATCGGCTGCGCAGCTTTAATTCATTTAATATTCCGCCAGTAGTATCACAATAGTCTGTTAATATTATTTCAATACTGCAAATACGAATAGGTTCAACGGATTTGATGCTAAATCCACGTTGTGTTTAAGTTCTACATCTGATTAAATATAACGTATTTGCTAGTTAAATGGTATTTTTCATCGATTTAGTAAAACAGAGTTTAATAAAATTGGAAAAACAATTTCTTAGACGTTTATAACAAAATTTGACAGATTGAAAGACTTTCCTTTCTTTTTTTTCTTCTTGCTGCTTATATTCCTTTTCTTCGTAGTTTTATCGAACGAGAATTTACGCGAAAATTGCAATTCTGTGTCAGAAAGGTACAGTGTCATTGGTCCATCTAACGTCTTTACGTCGACTAACTCAAAATTGTAATATCGCAAGAAACCAAGATAATTCGATGTCCGTTTTACTTTTACCGTTATTCGTCCGTTGCCCTTACGCCTTTTAATGTCCTGTACTTTTGCACATCGATGAACGTAGAAGCTCATAGTTTCGTAAATCGATAATTTTATCCGAAACGTCTTGTGCAGATCTTCTGGTACAAGTTTCGTTCGCGACGTGAAATGGCACGTGTCTCAGGTGCGCGACGCGCAGCCCACGTTTCGCGTAATGAAATACGACCGCGTGCATATGCATTCGCAGGCAGACTACTGTTTACAGAAATAATTTATGCTCGCACTCACGTCCAAGAGATAGATATTTGACAGATATTTCACGGGGCCGTGGTTGTATCTCAGCGAACGTTCCGATTTTTCGATCCGCCGCGTTTGTCAAATCAGCCGTGATAATAAATTGAATTATCGCTCCTATTCATCGGCAACACGCGTCCAAATAAACCATTCTTTAGACAATCAGAATTAATAGTTAAACGCGTACAAGAGTTTCTCTTACAATTGTTAACGAGCCACAATTGTTTACAATTTATAATCTTCGACTGTCAAGAAATCACAAGACAAATAAAATTACCCGTCTGTCTGACGTAAAAACGTATTTTGCAAATACTTTTACCGTGTAAAGCGACAGACGTGTCTTTTCATGGCCGAAAGCCACTCAAACTTTCGATACTCATCAACGACAACCTAAACTCACCTCCTCGTCTACAGTGGTACGAATATTTAAAATACAATATTCCTTCTGTAAATTTCAATTTTATAGATCGCTCGCCTGTCGCCATAGAATACTATATCGTAAATAAGAATATCTGAGAAAAGAAAAAGGACATAAAAAGAAAACGTGAAGAATCCCGATATTTACAAACTAGCCGGCCCCTGCATGCAAAAACGTTCCGTTGCATTTTTCAATCGCGCCATAAAATCAGCAATCCGTCGAATCGAGCGTGGCATCGAATCGGCAAACAAAAGGTTAAAGGGATTGCGGTTACGTGTTCTGGGAAGGTGCGCGCTGCAAAATGCAGCCGCGGTGTCGATGGATATTGGATATGGACGATGGGGTGGCTACGCATCGTGCACGAGCTACGGGGTAGCAAAGCTAAGCCAGTAATGCAATAACTTGAATAGATGGCTATGCAGGCGGAAAGAACATAACCTATCCCTCCCTATCCCATACTCCTCCTGATTCACCCTGCCCCCTCCTCCTCCACCTACCCCCAAACATCCATTTTGGTTCTTCCTCTATCCTTCATCCCCCTACGTGGTGCTTCTCTATTCCCTAAACACGTAGGTACATACGAATCGGCGCACGTAGAGCTTGGACTGTGCCAGGAGGGTGAATCCGACTGGGGTGGTTTCAACCCTGCCTCCAAAGTACCTTGAATACAGTCGGTTACGTTAAAAGGCTTTTAATATGCGCGCTCGTTCACCTATTCGATATCGAGCTGAATCGAAATGGTCCTTTTCTCTTCTTTCTTTTAATTACCAGTCACTTTTGTCACGAGCTTGATGATCGATGAAATTGGATTTGAAGGCTTTTTACAGCGATTACGATCAGGATCTTCCTTTCGGTTTTATACGAACCGTTCGTTTGCCATTGATCGATTGACTCTGCGAAACAGCAAGCAGACGTTAAGTAAAATTTGCAAAAGTCGAATTAATCGTTTTGGTCTGTGAATGGATTATACGGTTTGTTAGGTGGATGGATTTTCGGTGTTGTCTTTCCTGTTTCTTAATTTCGTGATTTTCTAGACTCGTGATCGATGAAATCGAATATCAATTTGTTTTTCCCTTCGGTGGTCACGGCTACGATTTTTCTTCCCGTTTCACAACGTTTGCGTAAACGAGTAGATTTGCTCGCGTGTATTTATTTCTTGGACAGATCAGAAACTCCCCTATTGCGTGTAATAGTAGAACGAAGATCGTAGAATTATAGGAGCGGAGATTGAATTACTGTGGCGATTGTAATTTCTAATTACCTTAACTTCTAAGATCGTAGAATCGTACGATAAGTGAAATTCTTGCGGTGGCTGGCGACTGCATACTTCCTTTTCTCACGTGCCGCGACAGACAGAACGGAAATTGTAGAACGAGCCGATAAGTTGAAGTTAAATTCTTGCGACGGTTGCAATCTAACTTGACCGTTTCGATGTCTCGTATATTTTTCCATCCCACCTACGTTCTGCGCAATTTCCCGTACTTTCAAATTCCCCGGAAACGCGAAATATAGAAACCCGAAGTATAGTCTGCGAATTAAGTGGACCGCGATCCACGATCAAAATACCACCGAGCGAACGAAAGAAACCTCATCGACGAGGGATTAAAACAGAAGAGAAGAAGGAAACCACGAAGGATAAAATCCGATAATCAATGATCACGGTACAGGCAAAAGTCATATTCCGACACACATTCGACCGTTTACGGTCACGTGAAATCGAAGGCGAGTCGAATGAACGAAGGAAAAAGGGGGATGGTTGGCGACGTGACTGGGGGGTTACATGGCCCAACGAGAGGGTGAAACTCGCATACAATTGCATACACGTGTATACGTATATACAGGAGACAGGCAGACAAACTGGGCATGCTCAGACGCACATATTACGGCGCACGTCAGTATTTAAACACGCTTGATGGGAAGGTGGTGCACGAGGGTGAAATCGGGATCCCATTGTGCTCAGGTGTGAGGCGTGTGCTCGCAAGAGGGGCAGGGTGGACAGAGAAGACTATGCACGAGCAAGAGAAAAGGAATGTCTGTGTGAGAAAGAGAAGGAGAGAAAATGGGGAGAAGGGTAGATTTGCACACGCGGCACGAGCCGCTTCAACAAAGGGATGGAACAGATTGGAAGCCATTCATTCATTCGGTTGCCCTGTATTTTTTCCCCGTGTTTGACTGAGAGAGCATCGTCGACCACCCTCCTGCCGCTTTTCCTCTCCCCCTTTGCCTACCCTCTCTGTCGCGTTCTCTTCGCCTACAGGTACGCTCAATTACTATTCCTTTCCCTTTCTTTCTTTCTTTCTTTCGCTTTGTCCCTTTTCTTTAACCCTTTAAGACTCGAATCACGTTACGATAGTTCTTTCTGCTCTAAGTTTTAGCAATATCGCTAGCAATCGTTGAATGCATATGTAATTTGGATCTATCGTAGAAGATATGAAATTTGAATAATTTACATTATTTCTGTTTCCGCTGTTTATTTCGCCTATTGATACGTTCAAATATGAAGTGTCGGACAGCTTGCGAGGTTGAAGAGGAAAAGTCGTCTAATTAAAAATTCGAGGTCGGCTTAAGGAGGATTCGGCTTAAGATTCTGTTAACCTGGAAAGTTCATTCGCCGAAAATGCTTCTGAAAGGAAGAAAACGCTCTTTATACTCGTAGCATTAATTTTCGACGAATAAGAAAACCGGCAGAACGTTAAAATCGTAGTAAAATCGCAGCGTAAAATCGACGTAGCTGGGATCTAAGCGTATTACGATTGGCGACGCTATTTTAATATAAATTTCAGAAAAACGATGGAGCTGGAATTACGAAGATGATGGATGCGATTTGCAAATAGATTTCTCAGATAAATCACGTGGTAGAATTTGTGGAGAGTGAAATTTTGAGTTGAAAGTCAATGAGGTGTTTGAGAACGAGGATCTGCAAGATGGACCTCTGGCAAGAGAAGATGGGATGCGATTTAGGAGGATCGTTGGTAAATGTTTGATATATGGCATGGTTATACATCTCATGGAGTTTTGCGAAAAAATATGGAATTTCCAAAGAAGAATTCTTTTATACTTATATAAATACTCTTTTCTCAATCAAAACTATTTTGTTTCGAATAAAATGAATGTTCTCCCTGAATAAAAATGATACAAGTAAATAAGATATTTAAAAGAGAGACATTCCATTCCAACAAACTTTTTTCTTACTTTCAGCAATGTTGTAAGAAATTTCATAATATATTATAAAAATCATCGAGTCTTTGAATTTACTTCGACGTACGAATTACTCTGCTACTCGAACCTCATTTACGAGTTACTCTAAATAAACTCTTCGTAGTTACAGTTTCGTAAAACTGGAACGAGAATAGTCGAGCGAAGTTATTCACTCTGATTCGCGAAATAATGGATTTCCGCAATGCCATTCGCGCACCACGATAAATACGCACGACAATGAGTCCTGTGCAAGTCGTCGGTCGCGGTGGATTCGGACTCACCATTGGCTCGTGTTTGACCTCACGAAAATCAATATCTGTCGGCAAACTTAAGTGCGTTCGAGGGGGCTGTACCTTTTGATATTTTGTATCCAAAGCGAATAAACCAACTCCTCGAACGTTCATATACGTTTCTCGATTACTAATGCACGCTTTTCATCGAAGAGTCATCGATCGATTTATCAGTCCACTTCATCTTCGTTTTGTCGAAGAATTTTTGAAGGAGAAGGCCGAGAAGAGTCACGGACAATATGGAAAAAATATCGGTAGAACTTTATCAGCAACGTACGAGCGTGTATTAAATAAGAAAATTTCGTACTTTCACGTTTCTTCGGAATGTTACGATGTTCGATTTTTTAACTTTATTAAGTATCGGAGTCTTCTATTCTGCCTTCGAATATTTATTAAATATCGAGAGAGATCAAGGAATTTGTTGCTTTTACATTTATTAGCAACGTTAAAATATTCAAATTTCCTGCCTTATTGCGTATTGGTATTCCAAAACGTAAAATTTGTTATTATAGAAGGGAAGATTATATTGGAAGAATATAGGAAGAATTTTACAAAGAGCGTACAGACGATAAATCACTTAAAAATTCTTCGTATTTTCACGTTTCTTCCAAGTATTACACAGTTCAAGTTTTTTAATTTGACAATCCCTTTACCGATCGAGATTACAAAAACGTACAAAGATTGAGATAAAAACGCAATCGTTAATTACGTTCGGCAACGCGGATAAATTAGGATCTTGACGAGAGGAGATCTGAAAGCATCTTTATGCTCGTAAATGCGATAAAAACGGAACGTGGACGTAAGATCGAGTTGCCCGGTTAAAATAAGAGAACTGATGAAAGGATGTTGTGGCCGGCGAAGGAAATCAAGTAAAAAGCGATAGTGCTATCGGTAAACCGAAACTCCACTAAGGTGAGACCACTCGCATAAATAAAAATTATCAAATCGACTATCGAATGACGATATGTAACGTCCATTGATATATTAACAATTTTGTTTAAAAGTGCACGATCGATGTTCACGCAATTTCATACTTTTACAAACATGATTAAACAAATGGAATTTAATAGAAATTTCTTTGATCCGTAAAATATCCTGATAAATATCCCACTTTAAACGCTTCATATATTTCTGCATATTACATTTTGTAATATGACATTTTTTTTTTTAAATATACAAACATCCGCGCTCCATCGACGATATATAAAATTCGCATGGTAGCGGACGTGTCAACGAAAGAGAACGCTATTTATCGTGGCAGACGTGTAATCTTCCGGTTTCCTTTTCTGAAGGATCGTTCGAGGTACGAGGAATGGTTGGTTGGCCGCTGATTGAACGCGTCAGTTCACGTTGAAAGTAGAGAATGGCCTTAGAAGAATTAACCGGCGGCAGTCTCTGATAGAATCCTTCTTTATCGCGGATCTAAATTCGGCCTCTTGTCGTGACTCACAATTCCCTGGATTGAAATATGTGGGTCCACGTGGTACCTGATCAAAGGTTGCACGCGCTGCTTACTTCTCACAGAGCCACCTTCAGCGGTAGGTAGAACACACGTATCGTTCTTTAACGAGCATGCGGGTTCAACGTTGGAAATTCCGCTCGATTTAACCGTAATTGTTTAATTAAAGATCCTCCTCGCCGGAGACGCTTGCAACGGTTAATTGCTGACGCGAACCGCGCGCCGCTACTTCCACCGCGTTTGAGCCACAAAAATTCATCAGATACCAGTTCTCGTTTGAACCTAACAGATCTGAAACGTTTGTTCAACGTTTGTTGAAACGAGAAACTTGAAACGAGATTTTTGTTGCGGATCTAGAAAGTTTTCGAATTTTTATTTACATTGTAGATCACGAGGTGTTTGATGCGTTTCAAGCTATATTCTTCGATTTTTCTAAGGAAAACACTTCTTTTAATTTGACCCCATGTTGGTGGAAATCGTTTGGAATTAAATATGTATTTTGTTACTGAACAATTCGCGTAAATATGCTGTTCGTGCTGTTTGTTAGTGACTGCGTTGATTCGCAATTTTTGACGGTGGATGATGTCACTGGCGAGAACACCGAACAGGGATAATAACTTTATTCCAGCAGAAGCTCGAAACGCGTGTAAATTACAGCGAAACGCGTAGCAGAGGAGGATCGTAACGATGTTCTCAATTAATGAAACTTGCTATGGCACACGAACACACGGTACCTACGTAGTGTGAAAATACCGAGAATCTGTCGCTAGTAGATTCGAATGATTTTTCCAAAGCATAAGGGTACAAACTTATTCTACTCCCGGTATAGTTCACGATTTTTTCAAAGAATCTTTATAAATATACAAAGATACGTTCGAATCGACTTTTTTCCAAAATACAGGAAGATTTTCTTCCCGATACTGTTTATACTTTTTCATTACAAACTATAGATATAGAACGATATATCTGGGGAAGTTTTAATGACTTTTTCTAGAATCTATGGATAAAAGCTTGTCCTGCCATTCGTATTATATCTTCTACTTTTGTCACCGATAGTTCTAGCGTTAAAAGTGAACGAACACGGTCATTATACGGTTTTATCGAAGGAAATTCGTACCCTGCCGTGCGAAATCGTCTCGAACGA
This sequence comes from Bombus bifarius, assembly GCF_011952205.1. Taxonomy (NCBI): domain Eukaryota; kingdom Metazoa; phylum Arthropoda; class Insecta; order Hymenoptera; family Apidae; genus Bombus; species Bombus bifarius. The sequence goes on from NW_022884479.1 coordinate 104,411, forward strand.
GCGATCCGAATCCGCTCGGACTGGCAATCGGTCGTACGGGGGTGAAAATCGTGGCACGTGACCCGCGGGTACTCGCTCACAGGGGGAAGCTGGCCCTGCACCACCGGCCCTCTTCTTTTCGAGTTACCTTTACTGCGTTTACTATTCTCCATTGTACATGACTACCATACGGGACCGTGCAAAGGAGGCTGCGAGAGAAATCGCGTGAGTCATCCGTGCCGAGCTGTTTCCATTGGCGTAGAACAATCCCGCAATACTTTCGTTGAAGTATCAACGAGATGGTCCTACATACAGTGAGATACACCGGCTCGCGAAAGTATTTTTCGCGCACTTGTCGTACGAAGCTTTTACGCGCACATCGTACGTGTCAAACGAAACGTTTTGAAATTTTCATTAGCGCCGCAACGAGACACGGTTATTGCGATTACATTGGTAAAATTTCGGATCAATCTAGTAACGCATGTAGAAGTTACAAAATATTAGTTACAAGCATATAAAGAATTAGTATGCGGTATAAATAGAGATGATTTCTTCAAATATCGCGAGTCATTCGTACACATAATGAATAATTAACTGTTTGGTGATGTGTATAAAGTGCACGCTTGCAATAAATATCTTTATCTCGTTTGCAATAAATAACTTCTATACATGCTTTCAGATTCATTTCCAATTCTATCGGTATAATCACCATAGACGATCATGATGAGTCTCATAATGGTGTTAATTTGTAGGACACACGATATACGGTTGCTTATAAATTTATCATTACATTGTTCATAATTTAATTATCAATTAAAATAAAAAGCTTACACCGAAAATACTTTGAAACGGTGGTATTTCTCGCTTCCAATACATCGATTCGATATTCCAGCAATTCCCAAATCTGTCCAAAAATAAAAGGTGTAAGAAGAACCTTATCGATAAAGTTCAGAGACAAACTATCCTCCTATCAAACTCTCAAAACGATATCGTTACTTTCGTACGCTTTCTCACATCCCATCCAAAACATGCACAGAAGAGATTCCTTGCTCCAGCGACGCTATCTGCGAAAGTAGTCTGCGACAAAAAAAAAAAGAAAGAAAAAAAGAAATGAAAAACGAAAAAGAAAGAAGTCTTTTATGAGATCCATTTTCTAGAAGGTCGATGGAATGTCGTGTCGCCGTTGGTACGCCGCTTCACGACGGTAAGAATTGTATTTCATTTTAAATGGCCGTTTCATCGCGCAGCTTCCTCGATATTACGACTCGCGGAGAATACCCGACGTTCTAGTAACGATTTCCTTTGTTCCATCGCGAGATAAAACGACCCTTGGTCACCGTTCACCATTCTTCGTGCGATCGTAACGCGATCGTTAAGGAACCAGCTTCGTTCGCTTGGTTTACACGTTAAATCAAATTATGTAATTCGTCGCTACTGGTACCGATCATAGCAGATATGCGGGCGCTCTATACGAATTTTAATAGTCCCATCATCGAGCGTGACTTTTAAATACAGTGGGGAAATTCTTTTTATACACGTATCTTTTTACGTATAGAAATTTCCTTGCGTAACGATCATTGTGGGAAAGCATAGGTGAAAACGATCTTTTCTCCTCCTTTCAATGGAATAATCGTTGCGTGTGATTTTTCTAGACAATGGTAGGATCTCTTCTTTTACACGCGTCCTTCTATTCCAATATACAAATTTTCTTTATACAACGATTATTGCGTAGATGAAGGATTTTTCCTCTTAATGAAATAATCGCAAAAGATGAAACTTTTGTTCATTCGTTACTAAAGCATATAAAAATTGCACTATTTTCATCTGAAAAAAGGAAATACATTACGTCTCGCGACTATAAAATCTATCAAATAATTGTCAATCTGAGTAAAATGGTAAAGACACTAATTTTTTTCTTACTTCGTAACTACAGAACCAACCTGACAGAATATTTTACAGAATATTTTGTTTCATATATTGTTTTCTGACCATGTCCTGCCTATAAGAAACTACAATTTTAGGATGGTGTTATATTCGCGGGACGCGGCGTATAATATGTATACATATCCATGTGGAAGGGAAAAGTTTGATGAAAATCCTCGGTTACCTACGTCACTGTACCCCGAGACTCGATGCATCAGTCCAGCTTGCATCTGTATGTATTTAAGCTGGGGGGAGCCCCTATGTGACATCATCCCCCTCCATACGTGCGGCCGATTCGTTTCGCTGGCTGACTTCTGTCGCCTAACTCGAAAACACCCCTGGACCCTGCCACCTCCCTTTACCTTTAATCTTTATCAATCCATCCAGCCGAGCCAGAATCGAACCAAGGAACGGACGGCGCCGCGCATTATTCACGCCCGATAGCTCCTCAACCCTCCGCTCTTCCGTCGAGCCTTACCTTCCACCACCGACGCCACCCCTTTTTCTCACCCCCTCTCTCAACCTAAATACTTTTCGCAGAGTTCACCAACGACTCACTCACTTTAACGACTCGATTCGCGATACTTGTCACGATCGGCTCCGCTAGGCGATTTTGTTTTTGAAGATTTCTTATTCGACAGAATCTGCGATAGGATCGACAGGGTTGATTAAAGGGAAGGACTTAGTGGAATTGAGAGTTGGGAAATCTCTTTTGCGCAGGGTAATTGTATCGCGTGTATCGATTGTACGGGTAATTATGAAAGTGATGTAACTGCACGATGTAACAATTTTTGTAAAGTAGTGGAAAATTGAATCTTTAGATAGATCTGGTAGTTGTGTCGTTAAACAGAATTTGGCTGAAGCGTAGAATGCAAAACTTGAAATATCTCGGAACGAAAAATATAAGTGTGATTTAATTGTCTTGCCACTTTCATAATCGTCAGCACAATTATCGATTATTAGATCTCGGAATTTTTATGGGGAATTTAAAAGCGCGGGGATATGCATAATATGAAAAAATATATGAGTAATAGCGCGTTACTCGAAAGTAATAGTATAAATATTCGCAATTTATTAATTGTTAAAAGTGTGTAAAAAGGTGGAAACAAATAAACTGTTTATTTGATACAGTTGTGTATCTTTCATAATACACATGTCACACAGTATAGTATAATAATAGAGAATTTGTAAAAAATATTTCTATACAATAAATAACAATATTTCTATAGTTTTCTCAATTATTTGTTATTGTACCCTTAAGAATTGTTTAATATAGCAATGCCACATTTTTCAAAAGTTCGCCAATTACTTTATAGTAGCAGTATTTCTTCAGTTTTATTAATTATTTACCATTGATATCTTAAGCATTTGGTATTTAAAAAAACAATTCGTAACTAATTTTTGTAGATATCCAAGTACGTTCTATCGTAAAAATTATATTAATATAATTATATAAAAAGAAAATAGTTAAATCAACAATATTGCTACCTTTAAATATTTTGCAATTCTCCTTTAAAAAATATATAATGTTCAATGAATACATATCATAAAATATACCATATGTTTTATTAAATATACTCCATTTTACGAATCGAATGACATATTTGTTTGATTTTTATACATTATCATAATGAAATACCTGTTCGTTTAGGGGAAATACTATCCCAGTTTACAACCGAAATAGGCGTACAGGTAGGTGGAGTCTTGTGTGCAGGGGCAACCAATAATCGCCACACCTCTCAGTCATCGTTCTCTTCTGTTACTTTTACCTGAAATAGAAACAGGTAGGTTACGAAAGGCAAAATAAAGATCTACGAGATATACATACACAGATCTAATAATACCATTACATATATCGTACACTAATCCTCAATGCCTTCTAACTTATTTGAAACTTATAATGTATCGAATAAAAAAACCGTGTTGACGATTGAAAACTAATTTATTATTCTGTTGAATTATTTATCTTTATATTATGAAATATTTGTAATAAATAAAAATTATAATAAATTGTACATTCTGTTTAAACAGGTTATCTGTATACTATATATATAATTTAAACTTACATCAAATTTTTATTATCTCTATCAATGTTGATGCTGTTTATAAATAAACGAAGCGTATAACACAATTTCTCTACATAATTCAAAATTCTTATTGTTCGAAGCAATAAGTGGAAAAAGAAGAAATAAGTGGACAGGTAGTGGAAATAGGTAAGTTTCGTTAAATACAGTTTATTTGCACAAAGATGTAAATATTAACTTCAACAATTTAGTAAATAATCTATATGTATTATAGGGATGTACAATAAATATAACTTAGATATATAACATTAGTGCTATTTCAACAATTAAACTTCATTGATGCTTACTTTCACTATCTGCCCACTTAATTTTATCTCTGATTACATATTATCATACTTGTTATTATAATATCATAGAATACTTTGTTATCTTCTTTATTCTTCTCGTCGTTCCCGCTAGAGACCTTCGTGAATTTCTATTTAAACTTATAAAAAATCCAATTTCCGGTTATTGCTTTGTTTTACGCAATCGTTCCGCGATTACGCGTTCCAGAAGACATCCACATCGCGTCTCATTTATGCCACCTTTTTCCTTTAACCAATAGAAGCCGAATCGGAGTTCGACCAATCAGAATCACGATCAGCGGTAAACATTTCTAGAACTTACTTGGAAACTACCAGTAGGAAAACTTTTGCAAATTTTATCATGGATCTTGTTCAATTTTGCATATTCACGAATTTTATTTCTCTTTAAAAAAAGCGACGGTATCTACAAAATTTATAAAAATCGTACATTCGAAAGATTTCGAGGACACTTTCAGCCGAGCCAAAATTAGCTCGCTAAAAATTGGAAAATAGTTAATAAATATGATTGTTCGAATGGACCTATCAGCGTTTCGCAAGCAAAACCCGTGATTCCTTGCGCGTTGGTGTTCAGATCAAGGATTTCTGATCGGTCGTCGTAGTTTGAGGAGGTGAAAAAAAGTGTGGAGGTGCTTTTATTCGATATTCTTTATGAAATCTTACATTTAACGGTTGGCTCCTGAATTTCTTTCGCAGCCGTAAGTAACGAGAACTTTATTATCCCACAAAAATTATTCGCGAGAGTGTGATACTGATTGCGACGTATCAGGAACGCAAGGAATCGAGGCGATTCCAGGCGAACGTCAGTCTTTCTGTTCCTTGTCGATGCCAAAATGTCTAATCTAGCGTGATCTGTTATAGAGGGTACAATACCTCGTAACTAAATACGTACATATTTAATACATCGTTCGAACCTACGATTTTTTATCGCGTATTCCTTTGGAAGTAATATTTTTCGAGGCTACACCCCACCCCCGAACATTGAATTAATACCTAACCCTCAATAGTCCATTGTCAAGCAGCTTCAAGGTATTCCCAAAGCCCACTGATAATTTCACTACTTCCTGCATAGCGAATGATTTTTACATGTTTTTTTCAGCTATGTTACATCTCGTTATTAAACAAGTATATTTTGGTCGGATTGGTCTGATCGCATTACTGTATCAGTATCATAATTGTTATTTTTATATAGCATATTTAATCTATCATAGTACATCTATCATACTGTGTACATATCTTATAGCACTATATACCGTAGTAACAATTGTTTTCTGTATCTAATATTACTGATATTGACAAGTAGGTCGAATATGTTTGCAACTGTAAATTATTATTTTTGTTCCAACAAGGGTAATTATATATGCGCGCGCGCGCGCGCACACACACACACACACAAACAAACAAACACACACACGTTAATTGCTTAATTTGGAAATTTGGTAAGGGAATTATTTTCAAATATATACGCTATTTTTGGAGTATATAGCAATTGATAAAAAGATTTAATAAAAAATTTCTATAATTTAATGTGTTAATTATACTTAATGGTTAGTCTTAATTTTATATATGTAAAATAATTAATTTTATTAATACATTTTATATTTCTTTCATATCTTTGATTATATAGGGAAACTGAAAGTGTTACATAATAAACATGAAACTTACACTAGATATATTAACTTTAATTGAGTTATAGTTTTAATATTGTGCTTATTGTGCTTAATATATTATGATTGAACTATAATATTAAGACAGTTTGCAAATATCTTTTTAGATGTCAGCCGCAACTACACATAAATATCGTTACAAAAATGTGGGCTTGGACTCCCAAGAACTAAGACGACGTAGAGAAGAGGAAGGCGTTCAATTAAGAAAACAGAAAAGAGAACAACAGTTATCGAAGAGGCGCAATGTTCCTAACATAGTTACTGTTGATGATGATAATGTTACAGCAAATGAATCTGCTTTTGCAGCACCACAATCAGTAAGTTCAAATTATGAATATAAAAATAACAAATTCTAAATACTCAAACATATTTTGTTTCTTTTACAGAAAACCGCCATTATGGTACTTGAAATGGTGCAAGAATTGTACAGTCCTAATCCGGAAGATCAATTGGCTGCTACACAAAAATTTAGAAAAATGTTGTCTAGGGAACCAAATCCACCGATAGATGAAGTTGTAAAAACTGGAATTGTACCTAAATTTGTTGAATTCTTGCAGAACAATGCAAACTGTACGCTACAGGTTAGTAGCTTGAAGGTCATTCTTGAAGCAATAAATATTTGGTATGACATTAGTTTGAAGTTACTTGACCTTCGAATTCTGTAGGAAGCAATAAATATTTGGTATCTCTTTAGTTTGAAGCTGCTTGGGCTCTAACAAATATAGCAAGTGGAACGTCTCAACAAACACGTGTAGTAGTGGATGCGGGAGCTGTACCTATCTTCATATCATTACTTGGTTCGGAATATGAAGATGTACAAGAACAAGCAGTTTGGGCATTGGGTAATATTGCAGGAGATAGTGCTGAGTGTAGAGATCACGTATTAGACAATGGAATCCTTACACCTCTTCTGCAGTAGGTTTCAAGCTTCAAGTTTCTTTGCTTTCGTTTATATATAAAATTATACATAAAATTAATTCGTTTTTCTTATTTCTCCATATTAGATTACTTTCTAAAGCAACGCGTTTATCGATGACACGTAATGCGGTGTGGGCATTATCGAATCTTTGTCGAGGCAAGAGTCCACCACCAGAATTCACGAAAGTCGCGCCGTGTTTACCAGTTTTAGCTCATTTTCTTAATCATACCGATGGTGATGTTCTAGCAGATGCTTGTTGGGCTCTTTCCTATTTAAGCGATGGACCGAATGAAAAAATTCAAGCAGTTATCGATGCAGGTGTTTGCAGACGTTTGGTAGAGTTACTCATGTAAGTATATGATTTGTATTTGATAATGTATCATTTTTTATTGAAATGTTAATAATGTAAGATATTGGTTTCAGGCATCAGCAGGAAAATGTAATCAGCGCGGCGCTTCGAGCAGTGGGTAATATAGTTACAGGGGACGATGTACAAACACAAATCGTTCTTAATTGTTCTGCGTTGCAATGTTTGTATCATCTATTGAATTTGTCACTAGAAAGTATTCGCAAAGAAGCTTGTTGGACTATCTCTAATATTACAGCAGGAAATCCTCAGCAAATTCAAGTTCGTATACACTTCTTAAGAATGTAACTTTTAACGGTAAAATTTTTTCTTATTAAAAAAACAGGCTGATTTCATTTGAACAGGCTGTCATCGATGCCGGTATATTTCCCGTCCTAATTGATATTTTAACGAAAGCTGAATTTAAGATTCGAAAAGAAGCAGCATGGGCAATCACCAACGCTACAAGCGGTGGTGCACCTGAACAAATACGTTATATCGTTGTTGAAGGATGTATTCCACCATTGTGCAATTTGTTAACAGTAATGGATCCTAAGATCGTTCAAGTTGCATTGAGTGGATTGGAAAATATCTTACGTGTAGGAGAACAAGATGCTGCCACGAATAATGGTATCAATCATTATGCGGTACAAGTTGAGGAATGTTTCGGTAAGCATGAAATTAAAAGACAACTAGCTTGATTGCAATTTCATAGAAAGATTCTACTATAAACGATTACGATGTTTCAGGCCTAAATAAAATAGAATTTTTGCAATCTCATCAAAATATAGACATCTATCAGAAGGCCTTCGACATAATTGAACGATATTTTGGATCTGAAGAAGAAGATACTCGAGTCGTACCGACTATTGACGCGCAAGGACAACAGTTCCAATTTAGAGCGCCCGATTCATCTCAGCTACCGGTCGAGGGTTTTGAATTTTAATCGACTAGTTTTAATGAGAGCTCCGATTGTACCAGCCGATTTAACCTTGTTTCGTTCGTTGTGTTTACAACTATTTTTCCTGAAAAGGACATTTCCAAAATGGAAGAAAAAAGTTCAGTCAGATACAAAACAGTGGTATAATTACTACGTATATTTTGAATTCGTTTGTATCGGTCAGAATATCAGTAAAAACAAATCTCGAAGTGATCAGTTTTTTGCTCGACGATAAAGATGAGTAAAATGTTTATACACAGTTATTTTAAGTGGTTTTCTCTTATTATTTTAGCTACACCATATGCATCGTTCTAAGTTTACTACAAAAATGCGATTGTGTTTATTACGAACCTATGTCGAATTGTGACAATTCTTTTAGCTGTTAAGCTTTGAAGCAATTCGGATAGATTCGTATGTTCGACCTCATAACATAAACCATATTTAGTATGAAACGTTTAGTTTATTGGAATTAACAAAGTAAACATCTTAGTGCTTAAGTAGAAACAAATAATTACGGAAACAATGATCAGGACAATTTACTACTGAAATAACATATTTCAAACGACGTACGACTGACTCAGAATTACGAAAAACTTGCACAACTAGCAAGACATTAATGACTGAAGTACGCGACTACGTAGCCAACACGGACAACTTTATGCAACGCGTTACTCACATCCTTACTATATTAGGTAGGAAACATGACCAATTAAACTTTTTTACTGTAAATACGTATCTTGTAATTTTAAGGCCATTTTATACAGAATGTCCTTAAGAAAAGAATTAACATTTATGTCAGATTAATGTGATTCTATTCTTTGAAAATATATTATATATAAATGCATATCTAATATTTTACTTAATCTTGACATAGACATATTATCAAAATACTTTGATTACTATAAATTATAGAATAATTTTAGTATATTTCTTCTAAATTTAGAAGCTTCGAAATTGTAAATGTACATAATTATGTTTAAACTTCTTATTATACTATTTAAGTTTTCCATATTTAAGAATTTAATTCTTTAATATTGAAATTATAGTGATAAATATTTTAAAAATATATTCATATTTTCTTATAACGAGAATAAATTTTCGTACATATCGTAAAAAAATCGTCCGTAGTCGCGATCTTGTTAAATTTTGGACATTCTGTACAAAAGGTCTGCGACTGTATAAAATGTATTTATTATTTAGGTTTGACGGTACCATGCTATATTATGCAAGATATATAAATATATATAAATATATATATATTAACTACTTTTAGTTACGGACTTATTACGACAGAGGAGGACTGTATTATAAGCAACTCGTAAATGATCATTTTGCTAACACGATGTTTTAGCAAGGTGCATTACGAGCATTTGTTGCCAATTTATAAAATGCATATTAAATAGGATATAAGCATATTGAGAAAAGAATTTTGCCATCTTACGTTACGCACGCTATTCTTAAATGAACAGTGATAAAAATGTTTTAAAATATTACTATTGAAGAAATTATATGCAAATGCTTGTTTCTACAGGTCATTCGATTTCTTTGATCTTCCTCGAATATATATATATATATAAACGTATCACTTATGTAAGCTATTAAATTTTGATACGAAGTAATTATTATAATTTTATAACTTATTTCAGCAATACATTCAATAAGGAAAAGTTCGTAGGGAAAAAATTTTTTGCATGAGTTTGCAAAGATATATTACATGTTTTTCCTATATAACTAAAAACAAAAAGAAAGATTGTTTTTCTACTGATGCGATTCCATTTGTGGTACAACATAGAAGAAACGCATTGTAAATTGGCAATTAAAGACGTTAACAATACGTGGACGAGGACCGACATGTTACACTATTAAGATACAATCACATGTACGAAGTAAATCTATTCATTGTACTTTACTTTAAAGCTGTATAAACATGTCATTCAAGAGCATAACTGAAATCATGCCAGAGGCATCGATTTTGTTGTTATATTTTTTGAAAATTTGTAGAAACCGCCAAATCCATTGGAAATCTTTATCTGAGAATGTTGATTTTCTGTACTGTCATTTGACGCAATAAAATAAAGTTGAATATTAATATACAAAACTTTTATTCACTCGCTTCAATACTATCCATAATACACTCTACAGTAGCAAAATTATATATTACATCTTTCTAATATTCTTATACTTTTTATTATCACAATTTTATATTAATTAATTATATCCCCTATGTTTATTAAAAGATTATAACTTGTTGTTTATAGAAAAAGAACAATCTGCATAATTGAAATTTGTATTTGTTTCTGGTAAAATGGGTACAATAATTCCATCTGTAAGTCTAGTTACTAGTGGATCTAGAATGTCTTTGTGCATATAATTTGATAATCTTTTAAATATTTGATTTTCAATAAATTCTAATTCTCTTTGAGACGATTTGTACCCATCAACAGTCACAGTTATTATATATATAACATTCTCAACTAAAGGCTTTTCTCTGTCACAAAAATTGTGAAAAGCTTTTAGTGCTTCAGTGTTTATGCTTAATAAATCTTGTATTATCTGAAAAAATATATTCTGATAGAAGTGCTTTTAAATGCAAATTTCACTTAAGAAATAAGAGTAAAGGACCATGTAGATACTCACTATTACTTTTTTTTGTGTAATTCGTTTTCTTAAATTATAAATGACTTGTCCAACATCATTTGGAAAGTCTTTCGGTGTCAATCTTAAATAATCATTATTACCTAAAATTTTGGCACTCAATTGTCCAAGTAATTGAGCTAAACAATTCAAGGTTTTAGTTTCATTTCCAAACAGAATAATAATTGAAGGTTTTGTAGGGGATAAGATTACATCGTATATTCCAGCTGATATATCATTCCAAATATTAGATCTTTGATTATGAAATCGTGTCTGAATTAGCTGTATTGATTTATGCAGTAAGTTATTTATATCAGTAAAATCTGTTTGTTTTGCTTCAGTAGCTCCCTTTAGATTTTCATGAGTTTTTGTTGAAGTATAAATAAGAAATAGAGTTAAACATAAAATAGTAACACAGAAAAAAAATGTGGTATATTTTGGAAAAGACCCATCTGCAGGTTGTTTTTGTGGTTTACATGAGAAAGAACTATTAATGTTAGAAGATTGATTTCCATGAGGGTTATGAGAGCTTCGTTTATGCATCTGCGATCCTATAGGAGAATTACATGGAGTATGAAAAGATTCTTGTAGTACGCTATCTCGTGAAGTATTTACGTTAAGACACCGTTTGGAAATGTTGTAATTACTATTATCTTCATCACTATCATCATCTTTTTCATCGTCATCTTCATCATCGGTATATTGGATATCAGAAATATTACAAATTTCTGAGCCTTGTTGGTTAGTTCTATATATGTTTTTCATTGCCAATGAATTTTTAGAGTCTTTGAAGGAATCGATTTCTTCAATTACTTGTACATCAGTGTTTCTTATGGAACGACGTGCTTTAGGAACAGGTGGTTTAGAAATTTCTATTTGATCATTTGGCTGAAAAGAACATTAACAATATTTCAAATACACATATAACCTTTTGTCATACACGCAAATGTTTATATTCGTTATTTAATCAATAATTATACAGATTATAATATTATAGATTTTTTCATATTTTATCGATCACAAAATATGTATATTATGAACGATAAAATTGAAGATCTTATATTTTCTTAAAAAATATTTGAGCTACCAAGTTTCACTTAATACCACTAATTTATAAATACACTTTATTTAAATATTATTTTTCAGAAGAGCCACTTGTTGAACTAATTTAGACTATACCATTGTGATTGTTTAAAGGTAAAAAATTTTATAATTCTAATTATTTATAATGCAGTTTTATACCACATAACCTATAAGAAAACATTTATATCATATAAAATCATAGAGGAAGTATTTTGATTTTGTTATAAATATACTGAATACTACATTAAACAGTTTTATAGGTTATATTGGTAACCCTGTTACTAGATACATTTATGAGAAAAAAAAATTACAGCACGTAATCTGTAATGGTGATGACTGTTATAGGAATAATTACTTAGATTTACAATGCATATATACTTCTACAGAAAATTATTATAATACTATTTAAACAGACTAATTATTACATATTTCTCTGTTATTACATTATCCTTAATTTCCTTACTAAAGAAATTGACTGTAAATTTTATTATCACAAAATAACTTAGTAGAATTACCTATGATACTAATTTTGTAAAATTATTTAAAATAATGGTAAATAAAACGACAAATACGTATTGAAACTTTGTATGTTCAAGCTCTGATTCAAGTTGGGGAAGATTAGTCGGTAACATTGTATTATACTATTATGTAAAATACTTTTTTACCCCGTTACTGGCACAAAATTTATTTACAACGATGAACACATACATATTCATTTAATGATTCATATTTTAATTATGTTCTATGTACCGGAATATATTGATTCATAATACATATATCAAAATTTATAACAGGTTTCTTGTATACCAAAAGACAAGAGTGCTACTTAAAAAGATTGAACATGTACGAATTTTCTATTAAGGTTTGATAAGTGTATCAATTACTTTATAAAATATATATATTTCTACCGATGAATTATTATACCGTACAAAAGTCATCAATCTTGAAAAATATTCGACATTGGTGCCACCACTGATATGCTGTGCCAACATATATGAATCGTTACGGGATGTGTCGCCGAGAAAAATCTATTCCTACTGATTTTATAAACGATCGCAAGCATTGTTCGTTCGCAGGCGTAACAAATACCTGGTTTTCAGGATTCGAGGAATATTTTAGGATAGTTTTATGGTGACGACATGTGTGTCGATCCGTTAAAGAGAATATGTCATTGGGGTCCACTCACTGCTCTTGGTAGGTCTTTTGTCGAATGCCAAACAATTGAACATTTTTGCTATTCTGAAGTATTAAAAGTGGTAACATACTGTTTCAAATATAATCAGTTTTAGACATGTTACCACTTATAAGAAGAAATTTATTGTAGAAATGTTGTGGGAATAAACTTGACAGATGATTGCTTCCATTTTGTTTTACGTACATCGCAATAAAGTACCGCGAAATTTGAATGCACTTTTGAGATTTTAATTACTTTTCATAATAATTTTTGTAATATACCGCTGTATATACTGTAATATACTACTGAATATATAAATATATTGTTTGAATTAGTTTATGATTTACATTTATTTATATTAATATCGTATTCTTTGACATATTTTTGTGTTTTAGGAATTATAAAGATAATTACTTTGATGACAATACATTGTAGTAGACAGTGGTGGCCACCGCAAGAAAGTTTCTTTGGAGCAGTTAATTTTATTCTTTTCTTTTGTCTTAGTGGCTCTACTCTCTTCCATTTTATTAGTGCTATTTACGAAGGACCTGGATTTCTTCCATTAAAATGGATGCCGGTACCATAATACATTTTTGGATACAGTACAATTTTTTCATACAGAATTTAAAGTGTTTCTTTTTTTAGGGGAAAGTAACAGATACCCAATATTTACAATATTGTTCTGTTTGCGAAGGGTACAAAGCACCAAGATCTCATCATTGCAGAAAGTGTAAGATTTTATATCATTAAATGAATCTGATAGTCTATGTAACATAATGAATTTATTTTTTATTTGTAGGTGGTCGTTGTGTTATGAAAATGGATCACCATTGCCCATGGATAAATAATTGTGTAGGACATTACAATCATTGTCATTTTACAGCATTTTTAGCAAGTGCGGTTGGTGGGTGTTGTGTTTCCACATTTACGCTAGTTTCTTGGGTGATGACTGTATTATCATTGAAACCATTATCATTTCCACCACCTTCTATATTTATTCTGATATTAGTTATCTTCAGTATCGGCTTGTCAATCGGTGTTATTCTTGCTGTTGGAACATTGCTTTATTTTCAAGTAAGATTATTATATTCTACGGTTAAATTGATATTTACATAAGATCATTTATGTCGTTATGATATTAATTATCTGTATTTTTTACAGCTACTATCTATAATAAAAAATAGAACGGAAATAGAAGCTTGGATTTCAGAGAAGGCTCATTATCGAAGATTTGGAACTAGAGACAAATTTGTTTATCCATACTCAAAAGGATGGCGTTTTAATTTACGGCAAGTTCTTACATGGGATTGTACACCAGTAGGTGATGGAATTCATTGGCCTGTTGTCGAAGGTTGTGACCAGTATACTTTAACGGTAATGTCATATACATTATTTTCTAAGTAAATATATTTTTTTATTGTATAGCTCATAAAAATCTAACACGCGATTGTTTCTATAATATTTCAGCGGGAACAATTAGCTCAGAAAAAAGATAAACGAAAGAGAGCTAAGACTTATAGAGTTATAGAAGAAGCATATGGATCGCGTTTACCATTAACACACGGTTGGGGTGTACTTTGTCATCCACCTTGCACCGATGAACCCCGTATTAAGCTCAAAGTTGGAGATATCGTAATCGTAACGCGGTGGAGAAAGTATGTTCACATAAAAAACTATTATTACTTATGAAAATGTTTAATCGATAAATCTTGTAGATACTGGTTATTTGGAGAGAAGAAGCAAAACGAGGAGAACGAGAAGCAAGTACGAACTCGTGGTTGGTTCCCACGGCCTTGTGCCATTGAAGTGATTGAGAACGAAGCATATTCCTCCGCCTTAACAAAATCAGATTAAAACATTCCTTCTCCGTGTAGAGATTTTATAGAGCATTTATGAATGTACCATTGAACAAACGGGAATATTTTTATCTAGTGTCTTGTATGTAAGTGTTTACGATGGATGAGTGTCTTTAAAAATTGTAATGATTTAATATGGAAGAAATTTTTTTTAGAACAACTAACATTTGAAGTACCAGTTACTATATTTATTACGTAAGCGAAGAGATTAAATTACGTTTAAAGTTAATTTGCACAAAGCAAGATTTTATTGTACTTTTTCATTTCTTTTTTTTCTTTTTATATGAATATATTTGTGATAATATGTATTTAAAATATATGCAGAATGTAAAATTTTACTACATTTTTGTATATGAACGTTTAGTAACGGGAACTGTGTTTAATATACAACTACGTGTAAATATTTTGCCACCGTTATTACTGTTGTAAATAACACTTTCGTTATTTGTGCAACAGTGACTTATCCATTTATCGAGTGGCATTTTTTAATTCATCTGGTACAAAAGATTTCAATAATATAGATTCGTAATTTGTCATTCGTAGTGATTAACTTATTCTTCGAATAATTATAAAATAATACATTTCATCGAATTACATTTTTATGAATTTTGTAATCAATGAATAAATGTTTCGCTGAAAACCGTGTTTGCGCGACTTTTATTTTAGCAAAACTAGTCGCGTATATTTTTATACTTTACATTGTGTCGACCTAAGGAGCTCGTGGAAAATCAATAACACTGTGAAAAGTAACACTGATCGACGGAGTACATCATAGCTTTGTACAAATACTACGTTAAGCTGCGTGATACATTTTTCCACGAATCAATTTAATAGGGTACAAAAATGACATGCGATGCAGGCACGTGCCCCTTGCACATTCTCCTATGTATTTTATTACTTTTAATCGATACAACTCGAAGCCCGTAATACGCAACGTTACAGTATGCAATATTTCTAAAGAGTTTAACTACGATTCAACGAAGTAGCCTTACTTCTACAAAATTAAAAATACTTCCAAACGAAAATATTTTCATTATTCACGAATAAAATTGGGTCACTGGAGATATTATCCAACGGGATAAAAACAGGACATTCTTACTTTGGCACAAAATTAAATATATATTCAAATAGAAATGTTTCTATCGCTAACGAACCGATTTTTATTCGATTAAAAAAATACATTTTCAAATATTTTTCATCTGCATCAAGAGATATTTTTCTAAAAGATATAGAGGCCAAGATATCGAATCGACGAACACGTGAATCTATAGGTTTTACATCTCCAGCATCATACTTTCGAAAATTTGTAACCCACTGAGCTGTTCCTTCGAAAGTGGGAAGGATTAAACGCGAAGGATATCGAAACACGATTCGCAGTCAGCTGCAGAGTCAACGAAGGGATCGAAGTGAAAGTGACAATTAGCAAAGGTGAATTGTGCCAGCCTTTTATGATTCCATGGTGGGATCTGGCCACGTTTGAGTTACTCGCAGGAGGTCGAGTGGTGCAGTTCCCTTCCAGTCATTCTACCTCCAACACGATCATTTTTAATTTTACGTTCTTTTCTTATTAATCTAATCGTAGTAAGTGTCTTTCAATTTCCTTACTATTTTCCTCAAATTATTAAGGACAAAAGGGATACTTAAATACCTAATGCTCCTTTTTTCTTCTTTTTTTTTTCTAAATTATATTGTCTAAATATTTTGTCAGACGTATCAAATCATACGTCTTAATATATCTGAAAATAATTTTAACTATTCCAAAATAATAATTTCAATTCACAAATTCTTTCCAAGCAGCCGAAAACTTCATTACTATCCTCGTTAATGCAAAAATCTAATACCGTCAGGAGCGCAAGAGGAGCGTCAAAAGACGAACATGAGCTTGATCAAGAGGAACGTGACGTTTGGTACATTGATCGCGCTTTCTTTGGTGTTCGTCGTGTACAGTTTCCCTGACGGTGCACCGGTGGATACTTGCGTGAAGCCATCGAAAGCCAACGAACCTAATCATGGCCAAGCGAAGTCGCAGTCCGTACAATCGAGTCCTTACGCTTTTACCGCCTCGTCGTCGCAATACGGTCCTGGATCTCAGATTACTGGTACGTTATCCGTCTCTTAACGAATCGTTCTTTACGTTTTTGCTCATTTAAAGTGCCCATAAGTGCGCACTCAACTAATTACCACGTAAATTGGAAAATAAGAAAAATAAGAAACAAGACTACAATCAAACAATTTTTCTCCCGTTTGTAAAAAGAATTCAGTCGCAGTACGCATTGTTCTTCACAAAAGCTGATAAACTACTTAGCGAAGAAGAAGAAAATCGTTTCTCCAAAAAGGAAACGAGAGAATCTTATTTCCTTCGAAAGGGGTGAAACGAGATAGTTGGACGTTTCGTCGCAAACAATTTCCCTTGTATTTTGTCGAAAAATTAGCGATACAGGGCGAGAACGATCGAATAGGAAAAGAATAACGGGACGAAGCCGATATAGGGAACAATCGATCCAATCAACGTGGATAACTCGAAACGCGTCTAAACGCTAACAATCGCGTATTTTGCGGTTCGGTCCGGTTCTGCATGTTCAATCATCGGAATAATAGCGTGAATCGTCTACGGGTGAAAAATACGTTTCTATGTAGACTTCGTCGAACACCAGCGAAATTACGTGCCTAAAATCCCTCTTATTCAGCCAACCTGTCGTGCGACGAAACGTTAGATCAAACTCACGTTCGAGTTTAACGTTTGCGTTAAACTTGCCTCACCTTCATAGTTTATCACGATTAAATGACAGTTTCCTGAGTCACAAAATCGGTCTTCGAATTTCCGATCTCCGATGGAAATTTTGTAGGAACGCGAGAGAAATTTTTAGCTACGGTACTGCATTTTTTACTGTTCAAAGTTTAATGTCTGCAAGATGAATATTGATAAAATTTTCGACGAACAACGGACGCAGGATTTGCAGTGAAAGTAAAGATTTTTGCGGCGCTTCATCGAAGATTTCCATCGACGATCAAAGGGAGACAAACAATTTGATAAGAATTTGTTATATCGATGAATATTAATCGTAAGAACTAAGATGTGGAGAAGCTTGGTGAAAGCTTATTGGAATATTTTAATGACAACGGCGTTTCTATAACGATATAGACGAATCGAATAAATTGAAAATCTAAAAAAGAATCGAAGAAACGGCTAGTGTCGTTTGATCGAACTAATCTTTAGGGTAGTCGGGTATGAAATTCGAATTTTTACTTTCTTATTATTCGTACTACTAGTAAAAAACGCGTGATAACAACGTACAATTTCATGAAATAGAAAGTAAAAATAAAAAGCACAATTTCTGAAAATGATTCATAACGAAGTTTACGAGTTGACAAGAATTTTTTACCCTCAGATCGAGAGTCTTGTTAGCAGGTTGATTAATTTGCCAAGTAATTTCGTGCACGTACATAGAAACCGGAAGTAACATATTTTGCAACCATGCAGCTCGATAAGTATGGAGCCAGGCTAAGGTTTGCGAGGTTCCCCAGCTGCAGTTTTCTCATTCGACTTAACACGCTTGCACGAAAAAAGAAATACGCGCTAGCCTGACCTGACTTTGCCTGGTTAAATCTAAAGCACGCATTCTAGAATGCAAGCAACTCGCCTACGTGTCCTTCTATTCGTAGAACCTATGTAGAATGCGAGACTGACTTGCCTCGCGTTTAAACAAAATACAATTATACGACGATTCTTCTCGTTTCTCATCTTCCATTTATGGTTGAACGATCGAACAGGAATTTTTACACAATTTACGATCATTTGTCGAGTAATTTCTGTTATTTTAATGCTCGTTGTTCACTTTGAATGTTCTAATTTACACGTTTTGAACGCACCTTATGTCACGTCGTTTTATTTGTTATACAACGACAGAGAAAAGATATCTCCTGTCTTCTGATAATCCAATTTGCTGTTAATTACTTTTTATAAAATTGAATATGGTATTTCAATTGTATAATTTTAAACTTTGTATAGCGTGTTGTAGTAAGTTGGTCCATCGTTGCTTCCACTTCTTTGAAAATAAAACACGCTTTTGAAATACATAGCTTCGATGATCTTTTTTTTTTCACTTTTTAATTCACTCTTGTTACACGCTGTCTATTGTAAATTGAAATTAAGTTCGAAACCTCGCTCAGTACCGAGCGACCAGCGTATCGTAGCAACTTCGTCTTTTTCTTTTTGGTCATCCTAATTGTGTTCTTTGTACAACGTCGCCTTTGTACACCGACTCTAATACCGTGTATCGATCAGAAGCGAAAGAAGAAAAAAGTTGTGTGTGGACAGAATAGAAGATTACCGTGTCGATGGAAAGGGAGTGGCACGAACACTACATTCTAATTTTGCCAATCAATAACGAAGTTATTTATCCGATTTAATATTACATAGTAGATACAGTTACTATAGGATATAGTTATTTATTATTCATCAAGCTTGATATACACGTGTGTTCGTAACTTTGTGATTTTACCTTCGGCGTGAAAATCACAAAATTTAACGAAAGATTAAACAATTATACAAAACGTACGAAAATTTCGTTCGTTCATTGCTCCAATAGAGTCCAAACGTTATTTCGTTTTCGTTCGAAAGACCGTAACTCACTTGACAGCAAAGATTTTGAATTTATTCTAAATTCCGTAAATAAATAGTATATTTCTGTAGAAAAAAGCACGATGTTGAAACGTTAAATAGAAAAATATCAAATGTAAATATTACTCTTTTATTTATCTCACTTTGCTGATATTAAATTTATATTTCAAAAATGAATATTGCATATTCTGTTGAGAAGGAGAGAAACGAGCTTTTCAGATTAAAATAAATATTAAATTTATTTAAATATTCAAGTTGTCGTTTAATCAACAATGTTTCATTTATATCAACATTTGTATGTTAGATTGAACGTCAGAGATCGTTCGATCGCAATTGATGAAACAGAGGGGAAAAGAACAAGGGAAGATAACGGGGTTCGACTATGAATATAATTGAGGTATTGACCTTTCTCTTTTATCACAAGCAGAGATATTAAGGCGAGATATTAAGGAACTGGTTCCTTTCGAATGTCTTAGAATATTCGAGGATGAGAAAGCCGGAATGAAATAGGGTGCCGTGAGGGAGGCGTAAACGAATAGTGGTCGAAACGAATCCCAAGGTCTACGTCCTGTTTACGTTCTCGGAGAAAATAAGCTTCCTGCTTCCTACTGCTGAAAGTTTCGTTCACGTTTTCCTGTTACTTCCTTAGCAATTTCCTCAAGTTGTTTTATAGTACATATTCTCTCTTTATTTTCTTCTTTTTTATCATTCAATCTTATCGATAAATGTAGAATAATATACGAATCACGGTTGCGATTGTGATTATTCTTCGTCATTCTAATATTCATACTATGCAGCTATTCTCTTATCTTCAAGAAATTTTTTCACACGGTGTAAAAATGTTAAAAGGTCTTGAATCGTAAATTGTCAACGAATTTCTTTTTTTTGGGGACTTTTATATTATATTTTTATATCGTTTCTATTTCCCTTACCTTCTATTCGCTATGAATGGCAAGCTAGCAACGAACGCAGTGTCTTAGAGGAAATAATCGATTTTTTCATTCTACAAGTAAAATTTATGAAACAGAATCTCCCCGATCTTGGCAAGAAGCATCTAAAAAATATCACCGCGTTAAACTACAATTTTTATTACATCGCATTTTCTTAGTATAATAATAACACAGCATGCCCCGTACATTCATTTTGTCCACTTCACATATACATACAGTTGGTATGCTAAGCTTCTAAAAATTCCGGAAAAATTTCTACCTACCTACCAACGTATCCGCTTTATCGTCCAACAAATTCCTACACAAGTTGTTAACAGATTTCCTTCATAACAACCAACCATTTACTCAAGCAGCAAAATTGAATGTTAAACTTCGTTGGTGTATCCAAATGGAACTATAAATGCTAAAAAAAAATCGTTTTACAAAAAATATGTGCGGATTAATTGGTCCACCTACGAGAAATCACATTCTCCAACATCCCTTCTTACATTCGTCGATCGTCCTTTCTATGTTTACTTCCCTCCTTTGTGTTCCTCGGCAACCCACACTCACGGACAATATCATCAAACTGTCCCTGGAGATTGAGTTCTCCAGTGAACCGAATGTTTTTCCAGTGACCATCAGCGGCTCGTCGTTCAAGGGATTCTTCCTGCAGGCACGTGACCCCGATACAGACAACTGGATCGGTTCCTGGGCGCAAACCGACAACACGAATACCCACCCCGAGTGCAGTGCCGTGACACACGCCGATCCTTACGTGAAACAGCACGCCACTCTTATCTGGAATGCGCCACCGAACGCCCGTGGACGCGTGTACTTCACGTGAGTGCCAATTTTCTTCGTACGGGCAAGATAAACCGCACTAACGCGGTTTGCCTTGCAAATCGATCACTCTGATAGAATTTTAGAGCCAGCCGCGGAGAGTCGCGTGGATGATGTTCGGAATTGCGGAGAATCGCATTGCGTACGTTTCGTATCGCTGTACTTGGAATTTCGGGAATATTCTCATACGTTGGATTAACAGTTGCAGGATGCTTTTACAGCAGAAGTTTTTGAAATCGAGTTCTGCGACATTTTGAACGAGGTGGAACCTTTTGAAACTAAGTTACTGTGTATTTTTACAGCGGAACTTTCTGTAGCCGTGCTTCGCGATATTTATTGCAGTGAAACTTTCTGATGGCCAGTTTCGGAAAGAAAAGAGTCATCGCTGTTTTACGAGTCGTTTTGTATTTAATTTGTAAAATTGATTTGCTCTGGTAGGAAATTTTGTTAGGGTTACGTAAAGGAATTTATTTATCCAGCATTGATTTGCAACCTGTAAAATTTCGTTAATCGTGGAGTTATTCGATTTTAGTATAATAGTATAATAATTTCTGATAGTCATTCTACGTTCGTTGATATACGAATAAGTCTCAATAATGCTTCATTCAAGCGTCACGTACTCTATCATAGATTAGCAGAAGAATCGACATAAATTTCCATTGCTGCCAAGCTTAATTTAGACACGTTTATTATAAACGACAAGCATGCGCCGAGTATAATTTATGGTAATTGGTTGCACTTTGGTGAAGGGAAATATTTGTAAATTCTTCCCCGTGGAATGCAATCTACTCGCAAGATTGCGTCACTCTTATCGTAAACGAAACGATATCATTTGTTGCGCTTAAAACGAGAACGGGTACAAGCTATTATAATGCAGTTACAAAATAACATGATCATTTATTCACCGTACTATGACTTCTGAATATTTCTTAATCCCCGTATCGTTCCTTTAAAAACTGTTTCTTTTATCAAAGAAATATAGTGAAATTATTATTAATATCTTTACTGTTTCTATTTCCTGCATTTATATTAAAAAGAAAATTAAATTGTTATTTAGAATTGATATAAAAAATTCTCACATACAGGGTGGTTGGTAACTGGTGGTACAAGCGGAAAGGGGTGATTCTACGCGAAAAAAGAAGTCGAAAATATAGAATAAAAATTTTTCGTTTGAGGCTTTGTTTTCGAGAAAATCGACTTTGGATTTTCTTGAGCGGATCTCACTGTAGATCGTTGTCTCGATGGAAAAATTAAAAAAAATTTTTATTCTATATTTTCGACTTCTTTTTTCGCGTAGAATCATCCCCTTTCCGCTTGTACCACCAGTTACCAACCACCCTGTATATAAAATCTTTGGATCCTTCTTCACTCACTGTGAACGAAAGATCGTCGAACGATAGAAATTAGTCGTAATCGAGTTTTGGAAAATACTGAAAAATAAATTGAGAAATAAATAATACGAACAACATGAAACAATCTTAACAACTTTACTGGTGCCAAAAAGTTCACGATATCGGATCACAAAATTAGGAGGATAATGAAAGAGAAACTAAAATCGGAGTGGTGATTATCAGCCACACCCTCTAGGGATAATAATACCTTGTGTTGTACTTAGTTTTTGATGTTTGTCAAAGAGTTCATCGTTGCAGTCCTCAAATTAAATGTAATTGTTCGCAAAGTCTTTACCAAAGCATTAGCCAATGTCAGACTACTAATTGGGCTTAACAGTATCTTCGTTCTTAATGGATAGTATCCGTTTTAATAGATCACAGACTTTTTAATAAATTTATTTATCCAAGTTATTTATAAAGTTATTTATCCAATTCCCGAATAATAAAAATGTTCGTATAAAATAATTAAGAAACAGGGGGGGAGATAATTTTTATCGTTAGTTTCTAATTATCGTTTAATGTTTCAAATTTCAAAATTGAGCTTACGCGTGTCTGTAAAATAGCTCACAGAAAAATGTTAATAATCTTCATTGCTTATGCGAATTTTACAAAAATTCTACTTGACGTAATGAGAAAAATATAGAAATTTAATTTCGTCATGTCATTTTTTAATATTCCAAAGTTTCATTTAATTGAATTTGTGCGCATCATTCATAGATCACTGGCATTTTAACAATCTCCATATATTGAGCGTTTCTTTCGTTAAATATTTTTAATATAAAGATTTCATTAGACATAATCAGAAAGATGTAAAAAAAAATAATATGCCTTGTGAAAGTCATATTGCCTTAAAATTTCTAATTACTTTTTAGAATCGTTTATTTTGTATTATTTCAACTTTGACGTTCCTCTTTTTCAACTCATCTGCATTTCGGTGGTTGGTAGATCCCGATAGCAACTGTTGCAAATTAAGCCATTCTATGTGAATATTTAATACAGCAAGCACCACGGGATTCTTAGCTTCAAAAGAAATTTCTTTTGCCTCGCAAATAATTAATCTACTGTGACAATAATTTACGACCAATGTCCCCATTAGTTACCAGAGGAACA
This sequence comes from Bombus bifarius, assembly GCF_011952205.1. Classification (NCBI taxonomy): domain Eukaryota; kingdom Metazoa; phylum Arthropoda; class Insecta; order Hymenoptera; family Apidae; genus Bombus; species Bombus bifarius. Next base: position 128,212 of record NW_022884479.1, read on the forward strand.
CGTTGGTAGGAAGCGTTAAACTTCCAAGCCAGGCTAATTAATTAATTTTAGCCACGGGTTTTTACCCGTTGGGACTTGAACAATCTACTCGCGGTTTCCTGTGGTCCAAATAGAAAAACTTCCATTTTTCTTCAGTTTCCTACGTAAGTCGTGCACTCAAAGTCATAAAGAAACATTCATTTTCTCAACATGCAAAAGAATCGCGTTGGATAAAGTTAAAGGGAAAGAATTAGTTAATTCGATTTTAATTCATCCAGAGAATTATGTTCTGTTAAATTGCAATTATATTTCAGTGAAAAAGTACATTATCTAAATAGTAATAATTTATCTCTTGAAGTGAATTATATTTACTCGTTTCTTTTCATTTGATTCATCGGGAAAATTAAATTTGTCGAACTGAAATTAAAAAAAGAGACCCAACCCTAATCTCGATTCTTTAAAGCGTGATCGTATTAATTCGTAAAGCAAAGTTATATTCGTCAAATTGCGGTGTATTCCAATTTTCTAATTTTCCAATTCATCAGGAAAGTGAACATCTTAAATGTATGTTTATTATTATTTACTAAATTACAACCCTTTCGTTGTACACATTAGCCGAATTAAAAGGAAAATTTCCATAATTCCGTATTTCCAATTTTCTAAATTGCAATTACTCTTTGCAATGTCCAGCTTCTGTCGAAAATCTCTTCACCAAATTGCGACGCTCTTGTGCATCACATTCTGAAATTGAATTAATCCAATTAAAATGTAAAATAAAAAAAAATTTGTGTCATCGATTATCCTGGGAAATAAATTCCAATATTTCATAGGAGGATCTCCATTAATTTCGTATTTGCAATTTCCCAACTTGTAATTCCTTTCTATTCGATTTTGACAAATTTACGTTCACCGAACTGCAATGATCTCGTTATTCGCCTTCACGTTATATCGTATCGCGAAATTATATCACTGAAATCGAAATCGAAAATGTGGCCTTCATTAGGTACTAATTATCTTGGAAAATAGAGTTCACTAAGTTACGACGTGGATGAAGGATTTCCATTCGACAGGGGATAACGTAATAAGATTAATTGTATGCTGCTGGCCAGTGGAAATAATCGTTTCCGCCGCGCGATTGCTCGCGAATACGCGTGTACACGGCAGGCTTGCTAATAAACCATCGAATTTCCAGGGAATATTACAGGTCAGAAGGTTCGCATGCCGGGCTGAAAGGTAACGGATGAATCGTTCTAGCTCGTTGCGGTCCCTCGTTTGAAATACCACGTTGAATCGTTTTACAGCACAGAAACTTCTACTTTTTTTCTTTTTACCTTTCCTTTACCTTTTTCATACGAGCATGGGAAAGCCCGACTCGTAAGTGGTGTAGTTTTAAATTTGTTCTTCACCCTCGCGTATCCCAGCAGTATACGGATTTTGAAAAAAGAAAAAAAAAAAAAAGAGGGAAAGGACGCGTTCGTTCAGTGAAGTTTAAAACATCAACTTCGAGCGTTTTCTTTTGTTCGATCAATATTTTACTTGTTACGCTTGTAGCGTTAATGCGATGTTTTCGTCGCATCCTATTTATACGGTTAGTGTATTTAATGTTATCGATGTTAATAAGAAAATAATTCTGTATTTGTATTATTTTTGGTATATGGATGTTACAATTTCAATTATTATTTTATGTTGGTATATTATCTAAACGCAAAAGACAGCTTCTTTAATCGTTATTCCGCACATCGGTAAATACCACTTATGTTCTTAATTTTCTGCCGCAAAACGCTATTGATATTAATATTAACGATTTCGTTTTCATTCTTTGGATCTGTTTTCATTATTTCACAGGAACAGTTCTGTCGTTGGATTAGTACCGTTCTTAGGTTCCTGAACCGTAGGAGTAGCTGACGCGTGGCTGACCATTAAAGACCCAATCTCCTTAATAGTATCTCTGATACACGTATCTCGAAGACAATGAAAGAAAACGTATTTCCATTGATCTTCTTATTTTTATACAGCTCAGTGGTTAAAAAATCGTAAAGATATATATATATAGAATGTAAGGATACTTTAAGAGATATGATAAATTCATGAAGTTTTTTAGAAAGATCAATGGTATATAGCTAATCTTGTGGCAATCAATATTTCTAAAAATATAAAAGAGTATAATTAGATTGGTGTGAAATCAAGATGGATTTGATCATAAAAAGAAGTTTGTGATAATACAAAATTGATCGACAGCGTATCAAACGTACTAAAAAAAAAAAAAAAAATGCTTCTCTACTCTGTAAAGGACAAAATACGTGACTTATGGTATTTTTCCTCTAGCTTGCGTGTTTTAAGTATAGTATTAACAATAAAACACGATTTTTATTAGCTATCGTTATACTTACGATCCTCTGAATTATATCGCAAACGAAATGATACACGACACGATATTTTACATGTGAAATGTGGATGTTATAAACTCGCCAAAGAATGCCGAGATATCTCAATCTAAAAGCACCTAAGACCCTTAATCTTTGACCATTTACTTTAAATTACGGTATTTAATTTGATATTTCTGATTTTTCTGATTACAGAGGCACCATTTTGAAGGAGTACGCGACTTACTGGTCCAATCTGGTAGCCACAACGAAGAATTGAAGATCTCTACTAATTTCTAAGTTCAAAAGTACTATACTCTGGAACTAATAATCGTATTCGATTCTTCGAAAGATCTTGCTTTTGCGTCGAAAGCATAGTGATTCATAAATGAACGGAGAGAAGCGGTGACATCGGAACGCCCAAGAACATCGTAAAATACGAAGAAACATGTATTTTGTACTATCTTGTATATTGTATATTGATCTATTTTATTGTAAGAAAGAAAGAACGATTTTAAATATAAAATCACAAAAATTCACGATTTTGTATATCCTAGCTATATTAATCTATTTTTTTTATAAACAGAAACTAAGATATTAACTGTCAAATAATACAAACTTTTTATATTGCTTATATATATTGACCTATCTTGTAATAAGAAAAAACGTTAAATACAAAATCATCGAAATTTACACGATCTTGTATATTGATCTATATTTCTTCTAAGAAGAAAATAGTTTCTAATATAAAATCGCAAGAGTTTACACATTTATGTCTTTCTTCGCCTCGTAGAAGAAGTTGAACTTTCGTTGTTCATGAAATATTGATGATGTTGTTCCAGTCGGTTCTTTTTCTGTTAGTCTGTGGAAGCTACTTTCTATTTTCATTCGCAACCGGTCGCTAAGGTTCTCGATCTGTCAGACGCAGTTGCGTAATATTCGATTGACTGACTGTACATCGTTTACACGAGTGTACATATTTGTACAACGTACCGCGTTAAATTGTAAAGTCTTAAAAATATAAAATTGATCGACGAAAAATATGAAATATCGCGTTTTTCTCCTGGCGATCATCGTATCAACTATCGCGTATAGAGAGTTTAAGCTTTACCATGTCAAGGTACTATATATATTCAAATTACCTACTTTAATGGCCAGAATATTCGATTATGGCTCATAATGCGATAAATACACAAAATATAATAAATCCATCAACACGATGGAAAATTCTTTTTACATGCGTTAATATCATCTTTTACGTAGTCTTAAATTAAATTTATAGACAAAATAATCAAAAGTATAATAAATTTACCGATATAACGAGAAGAAGCTTAATTTCCATTTTATATAATTTCAGTAATTTCGCATTAAATTTATAATCGAATATGTCTGTTAACAGCCTTGTTCATTATGCGAACGAAGTCTTTGGACTCCTCATGGTAATAAAACGCCGATTCTACGTCACTTTAATAAATGACGGTGTAATAAAAACGTCACGCACTTCTGTACGATCTCTCATTGTTAAGAATGTGGCACAAGGTTCATCGAAACTACAATCTTCCTCCAACGATCGCGTAAAATTGATTACCAGTAACGAGAAGGAAGACCATTAGAATTCCACGAAACATTACCTCGGCAATAGCTCGCTCAGTCAGACAAAGAAATCTCCCAGCTTTTCACATGCGCCGAGTATCTTCAACCTACCCTAACAAATGATCGCATCGTGCGAAGAATTTCAGCCTTCGGGGACATGATTCGTAACAGATTCACTTTTTCAAGACTTCAAACCAAACTTACGCAACGTTCGCTCCCAATGGATTCGCCTAACATCAGTTTCGACATCCTATCTCTTTCAACATCCAGCAAACCAAGATTTACCTATTCACGAGGCTACGGTTAGAAGTCGAACTGAAACTTTAATTAACGTTAAACAAGGAAACGCTTTGTGTCTTCGAATAAGCAAGCAACTATATTCGTTTATAGTTCCAAAAATTGGCATACGTTTAAACAGATCTAGAGAAAAAACGCGTTAAGAATCGGATATAATATGTATTTTTTCTAGGTATAGAAGAGGAGAGATTTTGGAGAAGTTTGCGATTAATGATTGTTTTATCGTTGGCAAAGTTCTCAAACTCATGGACCTCGATTGTCGAGCACGGAACAGATTTTGCGATCCTTTCTCGCAAAACTACCGCATCTAAATTCACCGGTCGGCTCTTCTGACGTCGATTCCAATTCGAAGATACTTAGAATGGCGAAGTGTATCGGCGAGATCGGTTTGGAAGTTATCGAACCTCCCTTACGGGGACGACCCACTTTTACCGATCGACTAACTTACGTAACGTGTCTCGCGATACTTTTGCTCGCATTACGACGTGCTGAGTTCCATTAACGGCAATCCGGCGAAAGAAACGGCAAAACCCTCTTTGGGAACGTGTGGTAACCATCTCGTCGTCGTGTCGGTTCACGTGTCTCCGCGTGAAACCGGTAATCGCTGCTCCTTAAACAGCGGAACGAGAATTCCCTTCCGATAGATTGCACGAAAAAAGCAATCGCCTTCTACGTTCCTGATAGCTCGACGACTCGTGCGATTTTTATCTTCGAAGGAGTCTCGAAACTTTTCCAAAGGACGCTAGTTCATCGTATTAACTGCTTCGATCGATAATCCTTACGGGTTTCTAAGATTTTACATAATTTATTAATTAATTTGACAAAATGTTGCGTTGGAAATGATTTTAGATTTTCGTATCCAGAATCCTTGAAAATATTAGGTTGTTCTAAAAGATTCTCTCGGTTTATGAGGTAATAATAGAATTTATTACATTATATTATAAAATACACAGCATTTTTTGTTTTAATGCAGGCGAAACGTATGCTATAGCAGCTAGAGGATGTGACTGAGGATAAAGACGAAAACATTTGACAGACTAGGTTTCATATTTGTATAAACATTGTATAAACAGCCACCTTTAGGTCAACCTGATACTACGTCGAATAATTTTAGATTTTTGTAAAAGCGAAAATTGCATATAGTGCGAAATTTTTAATTTTTATGTCTAATAAATGTGTACGTACTGTGACCGAAAACTCTGCGAAGCTACATATCACAACGTCGACCACGGAACAGATTTTACGACCACTTTTCGCAAACCCGTCGCATCTAAATTCACCAACGTCGGTTCCAAGAAGCTATAGAATCTCGAAGAATAGTAAAATAGATCTTATCCGACCGGAAAATAAAATTAAACATTGATACAACGCAATTGCAACAAGTCAGCGAATTGTATTGTCAAATTTTAGATTCGACGTTCTTATACATTAAAAGGTCTATGAATTTTGTCGCTATTTCATACTATGCGTGTTACAAACTAATTTAAGGACTTACTTAATGGTCGTATATTAGATTAACATCAGAGTGTTAATTACCTCGACTATATAGTACCGGAGTTTTCTCAATTTCTGCTTCTGACAGAAGTAGACCAGTTTACGCGTTTGATTGCCATAAAAATCGGGACGACGTCGCTCGATGTAATATACCCAAGGGCTTTATGGGATAACTCTTCGTGAATATATCGATAGAAACGTTCATCGACAACGACAGCTGACAAGTTTTAATCGCTTTATTCTAGAATTTTTTTCTTTCAGATTGAACGGTGCTCGATATGATAATACAAATTGATAGTTGTCGGGAAAACAAGAGACTAGCAAAGATAGAACGTCAGGAAGAATCCAAATGTTCAAATGAATCTTTAAATGGAAGATCGGATAAACGAGCGTAAAAATATCGATTTTGTACGAATACGCGTATTGGAATAGTCCCTTAAAATACTGACGAAGAATCGAACAACGAAGAATACATGACACGAATGCGTGGGGTCTGCAGGTGTGAAGAATTGAAATCCGCAGACAATAGAGCGTGGATCTGTTTCGCACGGTATTTCAGCAGTTAAACTTTAAACGTGAAGCGTAAGGTTGAACTGGTATTTCGTTTCAGGTGGCCCAAAATATGGAATCTTAGATTTTTGCGGTATTATTGCACAAAGTTATTGATCTAATTGATCGCACGATCAAATATTTGATAAATATTTCCATAAAAAAGAAGGTTAAGCTATATGTTTAATATCCCTGCTATATTTTATTTCTATAAAAAAATCGAGGATTTGCGATTATCCTATTTCTCCTCAAGTGACGAATCCGATAAAAATAAAGAGTTCCAGAGGTCACCAGAGTTGGCTATTACGAAGAGATACGAGGGAAAATGTTTTATTTGTATAAACATATGGTAAAACATTTTGCATTAACATTCGTCATACTCGTATCCCGTACTTCCAATTATCGCGCTGCATCATCCAAGCGTTAACCTATTCGACGAATTTCACGAACTATCCAAAATTTGATGCTCTTCGCAACATTGAATAACAGCCGTGTTTCAGCGAATCCTACTAACCCTCCGAAACTCTATGCCTTTATCTTCCAATTCTCTATAACGCCGCTTTATATAGCCTAAACGAATTTCCCATTTTCCCTGTCCTAATTTTCTACAATCATCGATGTGAAACAACCTGACCCGTTCACGATCTATATTTACGGTGTACGCTGGCGTATCTCGGTCCGCTGCTAATCCGTAGCCAGGTCGTTAAGATGACGACGCGTTTCCGCAGCGTATGTAACGAAACGCAATTCCCTTTCACCCTCTGTTACGCCTGTTCGTGAAGCAGCACGTCGACGATGTGTACCTCGCTTAGAATCATACATATTTACGTCGTGCCACAGAGGAACACATCGACCCTCGAGTCTCTCTGGCTGTTTCACGAGGAATGACTCAGGGGCTCTGCGCCCCTGCGACGATTCCACGGCTGCGGTCGGGGCTGCGACGAGGCGGGGGTGCGAGTAACGTGCTGGTTCTCGCATGCATTGCGCAGGACGTCGGCGCCCTAGCGTCGCGATCACCCTCCGACTCGATTCGGTCGTTGTTTGCTGCCTCCATATCGCTCTTGGCCGCGTGGCGAAGACGATCGTGTATCCCTTATTTCGTTTAATTCAACGACTCGTGAATTCTCCTCCATTTTCATGAAAATCTTGGCGAAAACCGAGGGCATTACTCGAGCAATATAATCAAGAAAGTATCCGTTTTCGAATCGACGGATCGATCGTACAGTAAAATATATATCACGTACACATGAGAGAGGCAGAAAAGGAGGAAGAAGTCGGAGACTGAATAAAGAAGCAGTGTGCCATTCTGTTCCCATGAACCTGTCGTTCGAGCAGTGAGGGGAAGTTCTGGTGGTGGTGGTGGTGGTGGTTGCGGTAAAACGTGTCCACGAACCTTCCTCTCCTTCTTCGCTCCCTCCACGAGCCGGTACAACAAGACGTTGACGACCAGGGTGAATAAAAGAGCCGTCTATATACCGCCCTAAGTTCATTCTCGTCCAACATCTGGCAATTTTCGATTTTTCTAAATCTAGTTGCTTTCCTACTTTCCTCTGGCTGCCCGTGGAAAGGTGGAACGTGCGGAGGTATGCGCGTGCTATCGATCACACGGGCCGATCGCGCGGATATGTGATACCGGAAGTAGGTACGGCAGGCTTGACCTGCGTGCAGGTGCTCCACGGTGCGTACCACGTATGCGTACATACATAGGGGTGAGCAACGACAGAGAAGAGAAGGGTGAGCGAGAAGAGGCCGCGTGTCAGGGCCAGTCGTGAAGATGCACGCCACCGACGCCGTCGCCGCGACGGCGTCCCTGCCGTCATCCACGTCCTGCGTGACCGCCTCGAGGAAGCCTGGCTATGCGGTCAACCTCGTCCTCGTCCTGTTCGTCTCCTGCTGGATCGTGCAGGATCGAATGGTCTTCGGCATGTCCGAACCACCCGAACTTACCACGATCGAGGGTGAGTCTTTCTCTCAATTTTATAGTTTCCCTTTCTTTTTCGAGTTTTTCGAGTGGATCGTGAATTTTTGATGGACTTCGGAAAAGTATAACGCGCAGGAGCGTATGTAGAAAGCACGTAATAGAAAAATATATTAAGTCACGTAAAATATTAGATCGTGATCGAGAGTGAGCTTCTCTGAGTTTTATTTTCCTTTTCTCAATTCTTGCGAGTTCACCGTGAATATTTATTCATTTATGAGGATGTTAAACGTATGATAATTTATGGAAAACATAACGCAGTAGACCATGCTCTATTTTTAGATTTTTATCCGTAGATCTTGGATTGTTTTTCTATTTGCATAGAGCAGATGCGAGGCATCTTTTCCTTATTTTATAAGAGCGAATAAATTAATTATAAATTTGCGTGGATATCCGCGATCTATTTATAAAGATTCACGTTCAGGTGATGTTAAATCGTGCACGAACTTTATTTTGTGGTAGAGTTGAAAGGATGATAAGTTGCGAGGAATATTCGCGGAGAATATGTCAAACTTGGAGTCTGAGGCAGGTTTTGTTAAGTGTACGTATTTTAGTTGGCGCTTTTGAGATGGAGGCAGAAGATGAAGTACCGCAGTAAGGAATACTCTTGATGAATATTCGAGTGATCTTGGAAGGTTTTTCGAAACTTTCCTCAATTATAAGATCACAATGACGAATAGCTTTCTTATTGCACGAAACATTTAAAATAAAAGTATCTTTGACAAAAATTGATGTTTACTCGATTGTTTAACAAGAATTATGCAAATTGTGTGCACGTATTCCCAAATACACCCTAAACTCCACGATCTTAATTAATTATTTAATTCTTTTAAACTATAGTATGCGAACACACCGCGCAAATATACACGCTAATCTCTATAATCTTAATGAATTAAGTAATTACACAAATTGGTTCGAGTCTACTATAATAAAATTCTTATTCATACAATAAGTATTTTTACATCTATTCGTATTTTCTAATGGAATTTTATTTTGTCAGGTTTTACATCTCATTCTCGCACTACCGAATTTTTCTAGTCCTACGAAAATACCACTAAATAATAAAAAATTTAATATACTATATATGTATGTAGGGGCCTAATTAACTAAGTATGTCAATGGTATAATAAATATCAATATTTTTTGCAACCATTGTATTTTAATACCACGATATTATATTCTAATAAATATTTAACAACTCCTCCATTTAACAACTTCTCTTGCTCTGCTTGCTGCATAATAAAACAAAATAAAATGACAAAGGATTATTTGCATCCTTTTCTTCTCTGATAAGAATAAAGAGATATTCATCGAATGTTTCTATAAAAGACACTTGGCATTGATTATCTCGACTATGTCACTGATTGCATTCCACTTTCATCCCTTTCACGTTTTTATTTCCGCTCGATATACGAGCAAATATTATTGCAGCATCGACGGGAGACTACGTGTCGATCGATGTCAAGATCTCTCTGTATTTTAAGTCCCTTTGCCGGATCAATGAAATACGTATGCACAGCGGATATACAATAAGCCTTTTGCACGATCGAACACGACTATTTATTTACAACTGACCCATATACATTTTACGAGCTTCCAAACTGTACCAGCAACACGATAATCCCTAATACACCCATATGAAATCCAAATGACTGTACTCACAGCAATGCAAAAAACCGTAACGAATGTGTTGCAACGAAAAAAAAAGTGCGACAAATGGCTGAGACAGCAATTGATTCGGTTCCACTTTAAAATTATTAAAGTACTGCGACAACGTTCAAAAAAGATGGCGAGGGAGATAATGAATGATAAATTAGTGGAAAACGTAGGAATATTCTTTGTTAATTACGCAGTGAAGAATTTCGTAGTAAAATTGTCAAGTAGTGAAAAACAATCTTTCAAATAATTACTTTCGCCAACGATTTTTAGCAACGACACATCTTCTCTCCCTTCTGTGCTCCTGTTGTCATAGAATTACATTGACAAGTATCGTACAATATTCTACGATATCCTACATTCTGTTGGAAGTATGTAAAATACGACTTTCGCATCAAAACGATAGAATTCTTACAGAAATTGTAATTTTATGCTTCGTTTTTTTATTTCTTTTCGATTCGAGGTTTAAATCGACGTGTCGTGTTTCTTAGGTTCCTAACGTATCCCCCGACACAGGAAGCTTAATCCAGGTCGAATGAAACATACACGGATACAAATTATCCATTGAACATACAAAATTCTCACGAAGATCGAAACTTCGTGCTTTGTTCTCTCATTTGTCTTAAATTCAAGCTCCAACTTGAATTGCCTTGCTTCTCTTAGGTTTCTAACGCGTGCTCAGACTCAGAACGCTAAAGTCAAACACACACAAGTAGAATTGATCCATTGGAAATACTTTGTTGTCCTACTTGTTTTCAATGCGAGCTTCAAATTGACATTTCTCGCATTCCACGCTCCGCGAGTCTGATGCGTTCTCAGACTCGGAAAGTTCAATCACCTGTTCAAGAGGTTCAGTATATTTCTTCCCCATCTGCCTGGTGCCCTCATTTGCGTTCTTATTTCCTGGACCAACGAGCTCGAGCCGCCTCTTTCCGATCGTTAAATCCAAGCGAATTGCACCCGGTAATATCATTCGCGTTCTTTACATTCCTTCGGGATTCGTCGATCTCGCGTTAATCTTTTAATCTCCAACCAGTCCGAAGGATACTGTCGGCACAATTTTGGACGGAAATTTATCATGCTTATTTCCGGTCGTCATTATCACTCCGACTTAGTAACCTATCCTTTGTATTTCTTGTTCGCATGTAAAACCAGCTGGCGTTCCTCCGTTTCCATCGTTTTCTACTACCCAATTTTTCATCTTCTATTTTATTCTTCCTTTCAATGTTCCGATAATAATTGTACTGCTGAAAAAATGCTGTTCTTATTAGTAGTTGATGGATTGTGGATGTTTATGCATTCGTGGATCGGAAAATTGAAATAAAAGATATAATAGAGGAAAATATAGAAAATATTGAAAGTTTAATCTAAGTCTGTTTTCTTATTGTTAGTTGTACTCATAAAAATGTAAGTTTGCGTAGATATCCGCAATCTGTTAATAGCTGGCAACAGAACGAGATCTTTCCTAGAATCTATACATTCTTGGATACTGAAAAGCATGAAATTTGGTTTGTAAAGTGGAAACGTATCTCTTCCGACACGTTTGTAAAGAAGACATCTTCTGATATTTAGAATTACCATGATAGTTGGATTAATTATTAATTCATCTGTGAAAAAAGATCCTGCTTCCCCAAAAACGAACACATTTATCACTCGGTTATCATTTATTCAACAACTTGCCCAAACACAATGCTTCGTATATATAATGGTTTGAAACAGATGTCAGAAGTAACGAGTCGGTTAGATTTATTCCTCTCGGAAGAACAACTCCAAGAATTACGCGTTTCTCCAAGGAATTTATCACTGTAAACTTTTTTCGACTTGACTGAATTTTTAATAATCCCAATAGGAAGAGTGAGGAGAAGAGAACTTAATCCCAATAGGAAGAGCGAGGAGAAGAGAACTTAATCCCAATAGGAAGAGCGAGGAGAGGAGAACTTGTGAAGAAGCAAAGATTTGCATAAGGTTATCGCGAGAAGGGATCACGACAAGAAGGGGTAACGAGAAAGATATCATATTTTCACAGAATGTCGAAGTCTCGAGGAAACGTAATCTCCATCCTTATCGTTTGTCGCGTTTCTTGGATCTTTTTGATGCAGCAATTGCGATACTAAGAAGGTTAATATCGATCCTAGGACAATGGAACGCTTAAACAACGTTATACCTTGTCTTTCTTTCTTTCTTACTGTCGATGAACGATTTTCATCGATCGAGGAATCTTAGACGCTTCGAAGGAAAATCAAGACGTTGAACTAGATACGGTGACTCATTGGCTACTGGTTCAGAGTATTTGAACATTTACCATAGAAAATTTTTATGCGTCTATTATATCCGCAATGTAAAACATTTTGAAATTTCATTGTCACTGTGACGAGACTAAATTGTTACGATTATATCAGTGAAATTTGAAACTGTAAATCTGAGAACGTATGTAAAAGTTAAGAAACATATTTACTGCAGGTATACATGTGGCAAAAAGTACACCATGAATAGCTATTTTAAATATATATATCAAGTATTAAAAATGGCCTCACCGAATGCGAAGTCTTATTAAAATGTAACTGACCGTTCAAATAATTTTATGATTTTCGCGAAATATGCATTTGCACTTAATACCTTGTACCTCGTATATCCATTTTCAGAGCTGTTTCAAATTTTACCATTATAATCGCGATGGTCGAGTCTCGTAACAATGCCAATGAAATTTCCACGTGTTTCGTATAACACGCATGATATATTCGTAAAAGGACTCATGTAGAACGTAAACGTTTGAATATCATTTATGTGCAACGTGTATGTTCATTGGGGAACAAATTCGAGATTACCTTTCGTAAAATGTCTTTAAAACATGTTTGATGGGAAATTTTAATAAAATCACTTTTCATGGAAACGAGGAGAAATAGAATAAATCGCGCCTCGTTCGCTTTCCTCCGTATCGATTTCGAAGAAAAGCATTTCACGCAGGGAAACAGGCTTTCCTGGTCATTATTCTGCAATGCGCAACGGAGCACGATATAAATTCCCTTTCTCTGTTCTTTTTTTGCTACTTCTTCTTTATCCTTTTTTTTTCTTTTTTATTATTTTCGCGAATGGCAAAAGGTCAACAGATCAGGAGATCTCGATTTACGCGATAACGCCGTTTTTCTAAATGTATTTCCAATCGAAATATAGTTTCGTACATCCGAATCTATCGTGCCAGCGGCCACTATTACCGTACCACATGGTTTTGTGCAGTGTGGCCGTGGGCACATTTGCAAATTGCACAAGAATAAGCTCGCAGTCGGTCGTTGCAGTAAAACGTTCGGTTTTACTCATGTTGTCCGACGTTATCAAACCGTAACGAACAAGATACTTAATTAAATTCGTCTAATTTCGATGTATAATTTACCGAAGATGTCTCGTGTTGCTTTCATTTCGGAAAATTGCCAAGGCCGATTCTGAGTATCATCATGAGTATCGAGATACAATAGCAAATGAAAAGTGCTGAGTAACAATGAATTTCCATTTGGTATTTCCATCCTTCGAAGAGAGCTTTGAAATTTGATTTCGAAGAGGAAGGAAGGATATCGTATTTTAAGCCAACCTTAGACTTTATGTACGAATAGACAAAAAGCGTCTGAATTTAGATAGAATATTCAAGTTCGTCCCTTCTGTTCATCAGCTATACAATAGCGGATGTATAAAATCGATACGCTATGAATTTAAGTAATTTTTATACTGAAAATTTTTCGTCATATTGGTAACGCCTATTCTGTCGTTTATGTATATTAAGTTTATTTGCCGCTTTTAAAAGACCTATTTTGTAAAGCTATCGCGTCTTTTTATATCTCCAGTTTCGTAAACTTTCTTTCGTTACCGCTTCGTATATCTGTCGTTTATTCTGACCTTTACAAAATTTCTTCTCTTGTAACGAGAAATCTAATATTTTAAAAGCTTGCAGAAAGTATTAAAGATAGTACAAAAAAGGTAATCACGAAGCTACTCGAGAAATAAAAAAATGTTATCAGAAGTAGTAATACGTAATATTACCCAATTACCGCTTAATTTTCCAAACACTCTGATATTAATACACGTACATATGACTCATGATATCCTTCCTTATCCTCTCAGTCCTTATCTTTCATCTTTCTAACGTGCAGTTCGAGGATATTCGATTGGTTTGAACGTTAGCTCGAAGCACGACCTCGAGATAGAACTCGATTATCGTGCAGGTGATTTCGCCACTAAGGTCACACGGGGAATGCTCTCTCTGCCGTATCATTCGGTATCATATTCTTGATTTGAAGAGTGGCTTCGTGCCAAGCTAACGCTAAACAAACCCTAAGCAAGTTCGCATTGGTTGCTTTGGCTGAGGTATCGACGCGCGAGCATCAGGTTGTGAATAAATATTCGATATCAGCCTTTATGAAGCATTCCAAAGTGCGTGCAACGCGAACTATTTAAAAACTGGAATTTTATCAGCCGGAAAAATGTCTCATCAACTCTAAACACGTGGATCGATGTCCTACATACGCGTAATCGAATACACGTAATGAAATATCTCGCTCCCTCTGGGAATGATAAGAAGAATGAAAAATAAAACGAAGTATTCGTTCGTACGATGATTAGGATAATTTTGAGAAAAAATATATTCATTTGAGGTGGATGCTTTGGGATTGATGATATCGTGCTGTATTTCCGGGTTAATGAAGCTGGTTCATGAAACTGTATGAATATGGAGACCGAGATATCGTCGACGTACATTCGTTTCCAACGCTACTCGTTTTTTTTTATTATCTCTTTCCCTTCGTCGATTCTTTTAACGTTACCTTTTTAATTAATTCTGTTTCTGTGAAAACAGAGAAATCCTGCAATGTGTTTTTTTATAAAGCAATGGCATATTAAAATGCGCGGTAAAATTTCATGTTCCCAGACAGAATCTCGTTGTAAAAATAGGTCAAGAACATGGAATAAAAGTTCTTCGCGTAAAGTTTGAATGTTAAAGTAAAATTATTAAAAGTTACGTTATCCTTTTATTTCATCCCCTCTAATTAATATTCTTTCCGAAAAGAAAGAAGAGAGAAATATTTTTTGAAAGTCTCAGCGTCCCGGATAACGCTTCCTAACAGGAAAATTTACGACGAAAGCAAATACTAAACAATCACACGCAGGATTACCAGTTTCCATTAACAGACCTCAAATGATACGATTCTCTAGCATTTAATCCATCCTTTCCCGTACGATTCACGTTGACAAGAGTGCAATCGAATAATTAAACGAAACGGAGCGGTAATATGTGCCACGTAATTAAACATGGAGGCATTTAACGTAAGCCTCGCCCTCGCTAAATATATTCGGCCGCTACAGTACGCTGCGCAAGCCAATTAAATAGATTTTCGATTATAATCGCGCGGGACATTTAGGCAGTGGCAAATGTTCCGTGCTAAGCTCGTACAGAGTACGACGCGACGCCACGATATCGTGCACTGTCTAGCACAAACACGTTCAAACATTCGCAAACGAATATATACATGGTGACCTAATATTAGTCAAGCTTTGTTAATATATTCTATGAGTATAATCAAGTAAAAAACGATACGTAAACATAGGTGATTTAAAGCTTTATAAAAGAAATTAGAATCACAAACTCGTGAGTTATGCAATCAACGTAATTATTAACTAAAGATGTTAACCATTCGATAGTCTACCAACTCTGATAACAACCTCAACGTGTATTGTATCATCTGCTCCGTAAGTTTGAAAATATTAGTAGCCACTTTATTTAATACTAAAACGTTGTTCTTTAGTCATAAAGCGATATTAAAGTCAATTAATACGTTTTAATCCTGTGATCTTCGTGTATCGACAAAGTCAGGCTGTCAAATCCTGACACACCCTGTATACACAAACTTATGCAAATAGAAATACACACGCACAAACTTATACAAACATCTTCAAACATGCACAAATTGTTGTACGCGATTACAAGGCAGTTTCGTGACATTCGTGCGTGCAGGGATTACCTTGGTAAGAATTCTCGCTCCCCCCCGTCGACTAATCAATACTAAATGATATTATATCGCTAACTATCACGACGTTGGCACCCTTGAATTTCTGTGGCGTAGAGTTGGATAAGACTGCCGTTTGTCGTAGAGAGTGCGTTCAATGGACAATTAGATGACTCATCATCGCACCTTTGTGTCAACGTAATTGCACGAGCCAGCGACTCGTCGTCGATATCTCCTGTCGGAGGGAACGAGATCATGCAAGAAAATGATGATAAAACTACAATACCTCTGACGTTGACATGTCGGTGTCTGTCTCTGTGTGATACCTGTACTCGCGCGTTTTTCCCCTCTTTAATTAATGAGTCGCTTAGAGGTTGCTTGGAAGAAGGCTTCTTTTGTTGATTAACCTTTGCTCCTCTCGCCTCCTCGTTGCTCATCCTTTCTCGGCAGGCTACGAGCTTAAGTAATTGAAACACGGTTTGACTTGGTTTGATTTCGTTTGGCCTGGCTTGACTGGGTCTTAATGTCTGTGGTAATCGGGTCTTCCAAAAGGCAAATCGATCAACTTTACTTGTTGTATATTTCTTCATTCTGCTATCTAGATTGTCTTGCATTAATTGGGTTAACATTGTTAGTAAAATTGTATATGTCGATAGTGTAAAAAAATATCCTTACACTATAGTAACAACGTTGGAAAATATATGGAATTTTATAAGTAAACTTTAGAGTTTAGTTATATGATTGTTCTATTTAAGGAATAATTATTATAAAATAGCAAGAGAGATCTATAAATTATAATTCGTAATAAAATTCTATCTACGGATACATAGTTACTGTTTAACTTGTTTAAAAACAAATGTTTGACTTCCATAAGATTATAATAAACACAGCAAGAAAATAGTATAAAACTTTATAAATTCCAAGATAGATTTAAAAAACTAATGTGTGATGCTTGTAACATTATTTTTTTCTACCCTTCGTTAACGATAATTTCGTTGCCTCGATTTATCCATTTTCTCCTTCTGTTACTTTACATACTTTTAATGTTTCCACTTGAAAAAATTTCAGTCTTACTTATGTAAGAGTGATCTTTATAAGGAACAATAATATTTTAATTCGTATGTAAATCACGAATGAGTTTAAAACGCCAATCTGTGTGACCTAAGATGGACGAAACATTACGAAACTTGTCGAATTTACTTAAAGAAACGTACTTAAAAACTTTTAATTAATCCAAGTTTATTCGATCCTTGTTTCTTCTCTCACGTTTCATTTCGATTTTGGGAAAATTTACGCAACGAACTGAGTAAGTCGTTGATTTATACGAGACTTCGGTTTACAGACGTTCTAAGAGCTTGTTACGTCGACGTTCTATCGATCTTGGAATAGCAGCGTATTTCTGGTATCGGTGAACACGAGTTCTGTCTGTTTTTTCCTTTTTTTTTTGTTTTTTCTGTGATATTCACTGTACCGTAGATAAAAAAGATCGATACGCTCGCGTTCTTTTGAATCCTTTTTGTTACCTGTCAAGGAAAATGACGATATGCCTAGATTCTTGATTATTTTCCTGCTACTCTTCTCCTATCACACGTAGATAAAATACTGTGTTGTACATTGTACAAAGAAGCTTCTTTGTAGTTAGGTGTTTTCTGTTTTTATCTAGTTCGTCTTCTTGTTCTTTATTCTGCGGACGAATGCAATTCTTTTGTCTTTATGTTCTTTGTGCAATAAAGCCTCTTCCCATTTAGATTTTATTTTATTTACTCTATGTTCACTTTTATGCTTATAAACTGGACGTAGTAAAAGATCTTTGTCTCCAGTTTATATCACCTTGTTTTTAAGTTTTAATTAAGTAGCAAGTTAAGTAGTAAACAAAATACTTGTTTAAGATTATTGTAACCGGTTCACAAATTTGGCGCTACGACTCGGCTGTAAAATTGATCTCCCTGTAAAAGTCAAGGTATGTGGCAACGCGTGCGATTTTTACGAGTTTTGTTGGTCGTGAAACAACGTGGAAGTTGGTCTAGCCAGATGCGTTCTATATTTTCATCGCGCAGTTCATACTCCGCAGCTTCCTCGATTTACTTGACAGCTTTTCTACAGATTTAAAACATCTGTTTTCAGAATACTTTTAAAAAAGATTAACTATCCATTGTTCCGATGTAAAATAATGTACTCTCTATCAGCTTTTACGAAGTAAATATAATCTTGTTTCTGCGTGAGAAGGTAACGAGGTAAAAACAATCGCCGGAAACTAACTGTGCTCCTTAGGAAGATAGACGAATGTAGGTTAAATTACAAAACGAAGATAAAAGGTCCAAAAAGTTGGACGTTTTTCCAATAGAAAACAGATGCTGATTGAGAGAGTTTAAAAGAGCAATCTCACTATCTAAGAGAAAAAAAAGTTGACTTAATTTTGTTTTTTAAAATGTAATACGAATATTGATTCAATGTGAACAATCCTTTAAAAAAGCAAGTCTACTTTTCATTAGGTCTACAAACAGACGCTTGAAAAACTGTTTTTAGAAAGTCGAATATTATTCGCGTAAAAATTTCCACGAATTAAATTGGCTTAATTTTCGTTAAACTTAATTTGAACTAAATTATAAGTATGCAAATTAAACAGAAACGCGAGATAGTCTCTGTATTGACAAATACACACTTCCCCCTTAAGGATCAAACGTTGCTCGCAGCATCCATCGTCGAGATGCTCGAATATTTCGATTCATTCACGCCTGACGCAGGGCAGGATGACTCCTTTCGTTTCCACGAAATTTCGTTTCCAGCCCTCGATTACAAGTGACTTATTTTTGGGGGTAAGCAACCTGCCGACATAGATGCCGTGGCACTTAATTATCACGGGGTGCCTCTTCCCCGTAAATTACATGTGTTGCAGCCACTCTTTTTATACAGAGATACGGCGTAATTAGAACACGCCCTAAGGCTGCTCCGTTTTAAAATACAGCCGCTCGAGTTCTTATACAGCCGACCAAGAGCGGGTTATAGGCTCTGCTTGTCGCATGGAAAACGAGCGTCAACCACGTCGCTGCGCTGCAATTAAAAGTACTTTGTCCGGATGCGACTTCGGTTACCCATTGTTACATGGTTTATTCGTCTTCACGCATATTGCGCTTCCCTCGCGTGATGCTTCTTACGACTTTCATAAAGACGTTCGTTTTATTCTGCTCTTTTACTCGCTCGTGAAAGAAAGAATTCTCGCTACGTGGCATTTTGAAGAGGACAATTTTACGTACTTTCTAGGGTAGCATGTACTAATCACGTTACTAATATACCGAGGAATGTACGAAAATGTGAAAAGACAGTGTCTAAATCGTCGAACAGCTTTTTACTCTTAATAAGAGAACTGCGAATTTTTTTTCCAATATTCGTTGTTCTGTCCTTTCTGTTGTCGAATCATAACAATTAGCGTACTCTGTTCTATGGACAATATAGAAGAATGGAAAGAAGAAGGATGTTTTTAAAAATATTGTAGAATGTATCAATGTAGAAGAAGGTTGTTTTTAAAAATTGAATTGTTCAACATCTCTTTCCTTTTACAATTTACTTTTCACTATTACAACATCTATGGGGAACAACAAGTAATTCCAACATTGAAATACTTCAACGTTTCCAATCGAAAACGCTAAGATCCATTATAAATGCACCCTGGTATGTCACCAACGAACTAATACATCGCGACCTCAACATACCAACAGTCAAAGAGGAAATAGCAAAATATAGCGACAGATGTAGCAAAAGAGTCAACAAACATCGAAACCCCCCTAATTACCGGATTACTTGATAAGTCGGATCAGATCCGCAGGCTGAAGAGACACTACCCGCTAGATCTAAACACTAGATTTAATTAGTTATTTATATTAAATAATATTTACTTATTTACATTTACTTAAAAATTATACTTATCTATAATAAGTATTAACTTATTATAAATATTTAGCCATGTCACTTCGTCACGCCAGAAAAAATTACTGAAAATTCTCAATGCGAGAGTTGATTGCAAATATTAATAAATAAAAAAAAACTATTACAACATTTAGTCGTGGAAAATGTATGGAACGAGTTATCGCCTCTTTCAGAGACCTAAGAACATTTTTCTCTCTGTGTAAGAAATACGCGTCCTTTCGCAGAATTCGCTATTGTCTTCTCTCTTCTACCAAATTCATACATTTCTATAATACTTATCTTGGAACGCTGGCTTTGTTTCGATTTAGAACGATGATTTCCAACGAAGAAACCCAGATTTCATTATACTTGTCACTAGCCAGCAGACTATAATTCATTACAATCGTTGCCATAATCGTAGCCAAATCGTAGCATCTACAATAGCTCTCTTCATCTTTCACGCGCACTTCTAAATTTACAAAACGGTCCAACCGATCCACGCTCCATTTCGCTTCAGTCTTCTGGATGCGGTTTGTCGTCGCGACGATACGACGACGCGACGTGACCAAAGCTTTGATCCTTTATGCATGATGCGCTTTCTTGCCGCATTAACCTGTCCCAAAAAGTCCTACTATTTGAAAATTTCAACCCAATGCGTTTGGATACAATGCGCCATAGGATACTACAGGACCTATTTATCGATTTATCCGGAGTCTTCTTTCTGTAGAAGTTTTCTTTTAAATAACGACGACTATCATACCTTCTAACATTTGGATTACTTGTCAATTTGGAAATACCATTTTGGCAACGAAACTGCGATAGAAATTGCATTGGAAAATTTCGTATTTAAAAACACAGGGTTTTTTTAACAAAGAAACTGTTGTATTGATAGATCTATTTTGTGAGGATTATAGAATCTAATACTGCAGCGATTTAAAACAAACTTGTTTTAAATGATTGGTACTCAACTTTTCTAAAATACATTTGGAAATAATATTTTGACAACACAACTGTGATTGAAATTGCATTGGAAAATTTCGTATTTAAAAACACAGGGTTTTTTTAACAAAGAAACTGTTGTATTGATAGATCTATTTTGTGAGGATTATAGAATCTAATACTGCAGCGATTTAAAACAAACTTGTTTTAAACGATTGGTACTCAACTTTTCTAAAGTACATTTGGAAATAATATTTTGGCAACGAAACTGTGATTGAAATTGCATTGGAAAATTTTCCTATATTCAAAAACACAGGGTTTTTTTTAACAAAGGAACTGTTGTATTGATAGATCTTTTTTGTGAGGATTATAGAATCTAATACTGCAGCGATTTAAAACAAACTTGTTTTAAACGATTGGTATTCAATTTTTCTAAAGTACATATTGGTTTAGTAAATTGAAAAATGCAATAGTTTCGATGCATTCTAAATGAAGTATATTTACATGAATATATCTTTAGGCCTTTTCGATGTAACAGAAAGTCAAATGAAAACTGGCAGGATTTTTCTAACATTCTTTAAATTTAGTATCAAGGCGCACGCGATTAACGTGACAGTGTTTAAAAACGAAGCGATTGACCTCGATAATGATGATCAAGTTTCAACATAACCGAGCGAACAGTTTAAGTTATTTAACGATCCTGGCTCGTTGCTTCGTCCCTGTTATTCTATCCTCCATTTTATCCAGCTAGGGTAAAACGCAGCTTTTTGTTTGCTATTCGTTAGAAGGTGAACGCTCGGAAAGTAGAGACGTAAAGACACTGCAGTCTGCACTGCGGACTCACGCGCACCTAACTTTCAGCTCAAAGTCGCGAGCCATGGCTACATTCCGTACACCATCTGTTAGTCTTGGACTAGTTACGAATTCGATGTGATAACAAACAACGACGATTACAGAATAGCACGAAGTTTCGTTGTTATCAGCTATAACCATTCTTCAACGACGCTTTATAAAGAAACCTCGATCTCTTTTCTTTCTTGGTTGCTTTCAAACCGTGGTTTAATCTGTCGTCTTTTATCGTCGAATTTTCATATTTTAATCTTTAGTTTACGAGATATCGTGTTATATATGAAAGATTAATTTGTGTCCTATTGTATGTGAATTATAAGCATTTTATAAATTGTAGATTATATTATTGTATATAAGTATATGGTACAGAAGCAGAGTTAATCAATTAGTTAATTTGAGACAGGTAATGATTATTTTTCACTGTGAACAACTTGTAGATCGTACTATTAGTAATATTACTGATTTAATCGTTGCGTGAGTTCTTTCCTGTAAAATTATTTATGCCAAGTAATTTCATTTCTACTTTAATACTAATTACAGTATAACTATCGTTTTATTGCGGACACTTGTAAATTACACTAACAACGTCAACAACTCAATTTGCAATTTATGAGAAGCATTTGTGCAAGAAAAATGTGCAAGTTACAGCTCGCAATTTATAAGAATCAATTAATATCGTTAGTCGATATTTTATGGTTCAAGCGGACCTAAAATCAAATATTTTTCCTAGTCTGAGAAAAGATCTTGCTCTTATCGATCATTAATAAGATAAATCTATTTTTCTGACACGCGATACAAGAAGCAACGTAGAATGTAAGATATCGAACGCAGAGCAATTAAGTCAACATCATTTTCATCGAAACAAACAACTATTAAAATGCAAGCGGGTGTTCTCGATTCTCTCGAAGGACGTCACCGGCAGTGTAACCAATTTTCTCCTTAATTGTATCGGGTAGCACGATCCATTTTCATCTTCGATCGCGTTACATCGACGAAAGTCAAATTTAACACGTACACGAATACATTACGAGCGAACTGCTGATTCTACCTGCGTCTTTTGTCGACACTGTGTAAAATCATTTGTAAAACGTACTTCCATATCGAAATTCTAGGACGTTCCAATATAAAACGACGCAAATAGATATTATATCTCAAATATTACGTTACACGTACCCCAAGGAAATTTACAACGATAAAATCGTATAAGGCGATACTTGACTTTCTAAGAAAAAGAATCATTGTTCATTAAAGTATGATGCACTTATTCCACGTTATGCAACTTTCTCTGTTGCGTAATGTATTACTTGATGTTACGTAAGAGACCACTTTGGGAGTACAAGTTCATTGATGAACACAAAAGTTGAGAACCACCACGCACGTACATTTTTGCTTGCTTTTAAAGTAATTTCCCTTCTGTTTTCTTACGTATACCAGTAATAAGCGAATCGTTCCCTTTCGTCCCTGAAATCTGAATCTTAATATCCTATAATCATAAAAATGACAAATAAATAGAAATCTTCGATTTAATTGCTTTTAACTTGGTTACTAAATTTAATTGGAACATATACGAATTTGAGCAAAAAGCATTCCATGTTAGAATCATTAAATGGTCGAAAGATTGAAAGATTTGTTTCTTGATGTTGACAAAATAGGGAAAGTGGATCTGTCTTTAACAAAATTCATTTTAACGTTGATCCAATTCTTTTGCCATGAACGACAAATATTTGGTTTTCAACTTCCTATCTCAAACAGTTAATTTTAGAGTTACGATCTGTAGAAACTCTTCAGGATATAGAATTAGAAGAATTTTTACGGAAAATTGGCGAAACGTGTCCTAGATTCACAGCTGCATGCAGTATGCTAAGGAAACGCGTTACACAGATTACTTCATGTTCGTTGTTTCATCATGCTTTCTCACGTCTAGCTCGAAAATATCAAACTTCTTTCGAAAGTGGCTCGCATACTTTGTTATAGCCTTTCCCTGACTGGTACCTGCGTGATTTTGCAATCGATTTCGTGTGCTCACAGTCTTCGTCACTTTTATATATTCATCGTACGTTATGCTAGATAACGTCATTATTTCTGAGAATTATTTATTATGCATCTTTCTATTTCAACGAACAAGATAAATCTCAATTTAAACGAGTAAGAAAAATTCTCCGAATGTTTCTGGTCATACAATTTTATGCTTACATATTTTTTATTCGTAGCAGCCAACCTACAATAAATGCCGTAGAACTCTAAAGTTAAATTGAACGTTTTTCAAATTATATGAAATTCTTAATTCGGTAATTTTCTAGACTAAAATATAGATGGAATAAAATTTCACTCAAAGAGAAACAGAATTAACGGTATAGGAGTTGCATGTTGAAACAAAATTGATTTCTGCGCTAAAATTAGTTTCCTATTAACATTGTTAAGTTTTAACAGAGAGCCATTGGCTGTCTTCGATTAATAAAATTAATAAAAAAAGAATCTTCAGCTAAAGTCTTTAAAGGGCTTTTTTTACCACAAAGAGCATTCATAAAACCTTGTTGCTATTAATAATATTAGCGACCTGACAACATACTCGAACAATTTCCTTCAATTTTATAATTCACGAATTAAGTGATCAACGTTTTGAACATTAAGTAAATTCGAGTAAATTTTGAACATTAAGCGAACAAGGGAAAATGTAGGACTTCGTCACTTAACAGGACAATAGAAATACATTATTTAATCAAGCTTGCCCATATTTCTGGTTTCGGTAATAGAATAAAGCTTTTAAAAAAGACTGAAATTAAATCGACAAAACTGGGAAAAGTCAATGTACTATGCAATTGTCGAAATATTTTATTCCACGATTGAAGGAACTAGAATGGCCGAGCTTGCGCGTAGAATATTTCGAAAGTACGTGCAGGAAGCTCGGTGGAAGGAACTGACATCGAGTGTACAGCTTACAATTAAGCACTGAAAGCATCGTCTACTTTGCTTTCCGATGTGATGCCTCGAAAAATATTCACAGCGGAGAGGCCATTTCGAAAATGTAAAACAATGTGAGAGAAAGAGAAAAGCGCGAAACATTTATGCGACAGAGGTCGAAATGTTCGAGCACGCGGAAATTATTCACGAGACATCCTCACCGCTAGTCGTCCCCGAAATAATGATATTCATATTTTATAGAGTCGTCAATTCTGCCGGATGAGCTGCATGAAATATTCAAAATGGAGCCAACTAAGGATACGGTGCGTTTCGATGCGGAACACGCGATTGATGATTTGAAAGCAAAAATATTTTCATATCGATGTTTCCGGATATTATTCGTTTGTTATACAAAATATGAACACATTATATATTTTATATAACGTACGTTATCAAGTCATTAATCGCACGAATATTTGACGCATTTTCGTGCCACTTTTCTTAAAAACAAGTCAATATTTAATAAAATTCTACTTATGGTTTTTAATTCCTTTTCTCTGAAGGATCACATCCCGATTGATAATAATACGCTTCTAATATTTTGCATAATCTTAAAAAATATAATACAAATATCTGAATTCATCGGGAAATTCAAATTTAATAATTGCGTTACGTCAAACCATAAAATTCACGAATTTCTAATTGTTAAAATAGGTCTCAAATAACTTTTAATAGTTTTCATATCGCGTACACGATTCTTACAACCGTAAAATATCAAGCTTTCAAGAGGAACGAGTAGGATCGTCGATATTTGCAAAGAAGAATTTCTAATTGCACGTTTACCGAAAGTACTTGCGTTAAAGCCAACATCTAGATTTCTTATTTAATGTCAAATTAGCATCTCTTCCTTTGGACATGTTTTGAAAGACAGAAATTTATTTTAGAAATATTTCGTTCGTCCAGAACTGTCTCTGGCTCTGATGGCTGTTTTCATTGCAAACAGACATGACATACATAATTGCGGATTCTTAGCCCACAAATGTGGGTCAAGCGAGGCGATATATCAAAAAATTTGCTAGGAACAATTCTCTGTGCAATCTGCTGAAGACAACGGGCTCGATTTAAATCACTCGACCATCCTTTTTCCAAGAAAAATGAGAAAGATGCCACAGAAATTTGTTAGAACGTTAGGAAGAAATTTTTGACAATTAATAAATAATGCAATCGATTGTCCAATAATTATTCCTAGATTAAAGAATATAACGTTTTAGCTCGATCTCATAAAACAGTTTGATAAAATAACAAGGCATTCAAGAATGAAAATAATTACCTTTTTATCGTCTAGATTTCTTGCATTTCTATTAGTGGAAGTTTACAAGTCGTAAGTTATCAAAATTAATAAATATCAAGTTTCGTAATAATACATACCAAATTCTACGGATAAACATTTTTTTATTGCGAAAGTCTTCAGGCAAATATAAAATACTACTTTTCCAATTCTTTACAGAAAATAAATATTAATAATTGCGGTACGTATGATGAAATTTATAATGTGGAGTAACTTACAGTCGTGATATTAATAACACTTAATTATTACGATACAGCAACAAATAACAATGACTGAGATATGCGAGACGTTGTAAATGAAATAGGTTTATTGCCAATAGAGTCCTATGCTTTTGGCCAGCTCTCCTTTTTCGATTATTATTAGAATCTGAATTAGTACTTCTACGAAAAAGGCCATCATGCTAATCTAAGTTGAAACGAACGAGGGTTGCAATGGTCGAGCAATGACCTGTTCAAACCCCTGTGAGATGAAACGTTCAAGTTTTTTACCGACTTCGTCTAACTTATTCAAACTCGTTTGCTTAAACTACTAAAAAAAAAAACGTAACGATTTAATTACTGTAATTAATCGCATTGCTCATTGCGATTAACTTTCAACTTGATTAAACAAAGTTTCGGAAAAATTAAAGTTTGTCAGCAATAGTCATTATTAGCATAAGTTTCTAATATAAATTTACTTCCAACTCTTTCAATACATACCTGAACCAATCAAAGTTTCAATATTACTTGAGTAGAATTGAATAATTGTAATAGATGGAGAATTCAAAATTAATGGATACATTTTATGGCAAAATTCAATAATTCTCTTCGTTAAAACTTTTCACTTATTTACGTGGTATGTAAGAGTTTAATTTGCTTAAAAAGAAAGATTCGTCGAGAACGTTGAAAGTTTGTTAAAGTTCGAATTACGGAAATCTAATCAGTCAACTTCCCCTGTATCAAACAAAGGACAACTTTTGCCTACAGAGACGATAATAACGTAACTGCTTGAAATTTATGTGCGGTGCCAGTTGTGCGTAATTCCCATATATTGTGTCACATTTTCACAAGTTCATTGTTCAACACCAGCTGCGTCTGCCAATCTCAAATTTCTGGAAAATACTCTTTAGCATCTTAGATATCCTACAAATTCGAAGGTAGTTTACGTCCGAGACTATGAAATCTATTCGTCGTATTTTCACCTGACAAGATTCTACATACCTTTCGTCGCGTCGTAATATCATTTCGCTGGAGATTTCTAGATTCTATCTTGCCGACGATGAAATTGTTAGAAATTTGAAGAGACATTAGCTCACGAAATATGTTCTACCCATGAATACTATAAAATACAGTGGCTAGTTTAGTTCTAGTTTTTTAATACTACGTTTCCATTAACAATTAAAATGGGAGAATTTTTAAAAGACAGGCTCCAAAGTAATTCGGCTATTTGACTGAAGAATATTTCTATAGGCTCTTCGTTCGGAAAGCTCAATTACTTCTTTGAAAATTTGTTCTTATAAAATCCTCCATACAACGCTGATCGATGCTTTAATTTTAACACCTCGATATGTTACGGAAGCTGCTATACCAGGAAAAATGACGCTATTGGCTATTATCGAGCTATTAATCAATGTTTCAAGTTTGAAACAAAGTTAAGCTCTCGTTAGCTTTTAAAGAGAGAATGTCTCGAATCGCAGCGTGCACGTAGGTACGACCGTGAGTTATGAGTTCAATATCGAATTTCAATTTTTGGTAGAAAAGCGAATTGTGCCTTGATAGAACCACAGGACATCCACAGGGATGAGTGTACACTTGCCACAACGCTTAAACCGTAGCTATCTGTTGCACAAAATTTGCCACTAGCTACGATACCTAGTAGAATATTTAAGCAGCCAATAAATCTAGAAACTGATATCTTCGGTAATAGTGGGAATTTATCACAGCGGGAAAGAAGTTCCGCCACGTACAGCAGACGGACGTGCGGTATCACCGATGAAATATCACGTATTTCTCATGTTTTCAACATAATTTGTCGCTTGGTGTGAAATTGATATATGTAATGATTAAAAGCCGATGTAATAAGAAAATAAATGGTTCAATAATTTTCCTATTTTTCCACTGAAGAAGCGATATTTGTTGAAAATAAAACAATTTGATTATCGTAGAAAGAAAAGAATGAAATCTCTGGAAAACAGAATTCGTGTTTAGTAGAAGTGAAAAAACGAAAACCAATAGTTTCATTCGTCTTCTTTGATTTAAAAAAAGAATATTCTTCAAAAGGTGTTATAAATATTCAGTTCATTGAAACTGACCGTAATACAGATGTAAATTCGCGTGGAATAAAGATTTATGTTACGAAGTTTGCTCTTTAAAGGAAAAGATTTAGATTTATAAAGAGTGTTTTATGAGAATGTAAAGTAGCCTAAGTACTACAAAGTTCGATCAAATTAATTTGTAACGGCGAAAGCTTGAAATTTACTACTATAGGAATCCATTAGGAATAATCGAATACTGTAGGCGTTGTAAAATTATCTTCAAGCTCGTTAAAGAGAATCTCTTGGCAAACTCTGTAAGCTCAACCCCATTACCACCTCGTGTTTCTCGCATCGTTTAAATGAAGTCATCTTCAGCTTGATAACCTGATCGCTATCGGATGTAAGCTTGTAAATGTCCACGAAATCGAAATAATAATAGTCAATCAATTTATTAAATGACAGCTAGGAAAATATGACTCGGAGGATTATTGTCAGTGAAAATTAAACATAGGAGATATATTATTATAAATGGAAAAGATAGAGGTGAATTGTTTAACCCACTGGTATGCAAATCTTTTCACTCTAAGCGCTCATGTTATGGAAGATGTTAAGCAATAGCTGCTGGTGAATTCACAAATTTTATACATTTTTATGGCAAAACTCGGTTCTTTGGATTCAATTGTATATAACATAAGGTTTCTCTAAATTTTAGAAGCCGCGATATCTCAAATCTCCTAGCAGACAACTGTGCATGACAATGGAATACGAAATCTACAAAAATATCAAAGAAATGATCGAAAGATAATTCAACTAAATGCAAAAAATCTCTCTATACGTGCACATTCGACGATTCGCGAATAAAAATTATTGTAAAATTAATAGGATATCCAAAAAGAAGTAGATTGTTTAATAATCGATATAGGAAAAATTTGCAGACACAGTTCCCTACGTTTCTAAAATTTCTCATTCACGCACATCGCAACAATATAACGCGCGACCAACGCAAAGTATCACTAATAAGAGACGGAAGGAATCAGAGAAAAAGCGAAAGAAATTCTCGTTTTCCTCTAAGAGGCTACTCTGTATCCTCGCAACTACGTTTTTCACTTGCATTTTAGCAAATAGCCGCTCTTGAAACTTCTCTCCAAGCTATGAATTGCGACAGTTCCACATGCTTTCTTCTGTTCTCGAGTGTAAAAGCAAAGAAAGAAAGCTGAAAGAAAGAAGAAGAAATTGAAGAAGAAAAAAGAAAGCTACGTAGTGGTCGCGAGAGTGTGGAAGGGTTGGAAATTTTCTAGGTGAGAGAGCGCGTCGCCAGAGGCAAAAGGGGGTTGGCTGCCTCCGGTGATGGCGTGACGGGCACACGTCGATGACTATCATTCCTCACGCAACGTTGTAAATGCTGGCTGTACTTTTTGCCATTACTGTTATTATGCGACTTTTCACACAGTCAGTCGCCCCAGCAACTGGCCGTGTGCACCAGTTTCGCGTTGATCGGGGCTAGACCGACGGGGAGATCGATTTTTATGGAAGCCTGGTGCCTCTTACACGATTATTTACCAACTAGTAACATTAGTAAACTGACAAGTTGCAAGTACTTCTTTATGATTTCTCCTTCAGATATAAATTCAGATACCTCGAGATCTTCTAAATTAATTTATTAAATGTTGCATACTTTATTGTCAAACTTGTTACCGTTATGTCAGGATATTTTTTAATCCTGACAGCTTGTAACTTGTGATTCTGTAAATTCTGCAGAAAGGCACTCGCTCGTCGACGTCATGCGCTAGAAAAAGCCAAAAAAGACGTTGCAGTTCGATGAATTTAACGAGCCAAGGGATTAACGAGAGATCTTTATTTATACCCTCGGATAATTAACGCTCATAGTAGGCAGGATAGGCAGGTAGGGAGGATTAGATTTTTCAATCTGTTTTCATGCGCTGGAGAGGTCACGCGAATTTGGTATTTGTGATTTGCGGTACGCGAAGGCTTGATCGAAGAGACGTTGCAGTTGTCTGTAGTCTAAATATCCGCAGTCTAATTGTAGCCGCTTCGATCATACTCTTGCAAATTTAATCAAATTCCATCCATCTGAACAAAGGAATAGAAAAAGAAGAGAATGATCGAAGAAGAATAAAACACACCATATACGAAAAGTGATAAAATAAAGAAGAAGTAATTTCGAAACACGCAATGTTTCCTCAAGGGATGTTTCATTTTTATATCTCAATATGATTCCAAACAGATAGTGCCGTAATAGGTGCGAACAGTTAGATACTAAGTGCTCGATGATCGTTTGTTCTTGGAATTTCCTTCTCCCTGGAGAAACATAAATTATGCCTTTATTGGCAAGTATTTCAAAGGGAAACGAGGACGCATAGGATTCGCTGGCCGCTCTTCGTTGCCTCTTGGGGAATTGTACTCGTTCTCAATTCTCGCGTTATAAAAAATCCAAATTATATCCATAAAAAAAGGCATCTATTTTATTCTCTCATTCGCTCATTTCAGCAGCTATAAACGAGGAGAAAAGTCCAAATGTTTACTATAAAAAAATATTTATTTTATTTAACTCGTTTAAACAGCTATAGACGTTGCGATATAAACTGTTATAAGCTAAAGAAAATCCATAATATTTCTGTAAAAGAATTCCATTCTATTTTTTTATTCGTTTATGTCAAAGGGTATAAATAATGAAGTATAGACGGTTACCACTCAAAAGGGATAAGAGCAAAAAGAAAAAAAGAAGAAACGAACGTGTTGGTTGACAAAAGGATTGACCGTATATTAAATAAAATGAAAGGCAGCAACATTGGAAAATAATATCTCTGACATTTTCATACATGACATAACTATAAATGGCAAAGATGGTAACACACATGGTAACATACGTAATGCCAGTTCGAGCATCGGATAATCGTTAAAATAGAATCAGCGTCTTAAAATGGTAAACGTAGTTGCGTGCATAAAACCAATAAAAGCACGTGTTCGAGCTTCGGATACCGACCGGCACATATTACTCGTGTGAAATAATCTATGCACAAGCATTTTTATATATTAGAAGTCTTGAACAATATCGTTCTCTATCCGATGTTCGACTGGTACCCATTTAAGTATATAGCGGTTCAGGAAAGTATTTGAGCGTTTATCATTTAAAAAATGTTCATCTCACTTTGGGATTGTCATTACCACTGCAACGAGATACGACTGTCATTAGGTGAAGTAGGCAATTTTTAATGTACTCGATAAAAAATTAGCATTCGGTATGAATAAATAACAATCCATCTTAGGTATATTATACTAAGTGTATATAATACGGTGCCATAAAATATTGAAATTTATTAATATGATGACAATCTTTGCGTAATATTTACTATTTGTACTTAATATCTTCTAATTTCTGTATATGTTTTCCGCTCTGTTTAGAACTTTCGATCAACAATATGATCATTATAACCGAGTTTCGTAGCAGCGTCAATGAAATTTCAAAATATTTCGTATAACGCGCGTATATTATGAATATTATGAATAATATTATAATTTATTCATAAAATGTATCTACGAATGCTCGAATATTTCCGCGAGTCTGCGTGTATTCTCACCCCGTGGATGACCCGATTTCGCATAATATTTTACGGTTCTCGAAACGGTGCCTGCGTTGAATTATCGAGCAATTCTTTTTCGAAATGATAGATAACCCGCTTTGACGTTCCCAATTCGAACGAACAAGCTGGAATTATTCGCTGGTGTAACTTTTGCGATGCGATCGTTCAAATTATTCGAAAGACGTAAAAGGTGACTGCTGCGAGTTGCAAACGTTGATACGAGGCGCGAGCTTCTTCCTTTCACGGCTCTTCGTTGTTGATTTGAAAGGAGCGACGAGATAAAAGGTAAAGATGATAAAAACACGGGAAACCGGCCGAAGTTTCCCTCCGAATGGTTTTCACCGCGAGAAATGTTTTCTGCCAACCGTGTTATCTCTTGGATGGCGATGTCGTGTCGTGTTTCTTCCTGTTTATAATTTCTCATTCTACCCGCGAATCTAACGAACCTTCTTCTTCTTGCGCAAAGATTGAAAAATGTGTTAAGATATTTTTACACGTGTAATTTAAGATTTTTGTTAATTTTCGTACAGATTCTAATTTCGCGTAGGTATATAAATTTCATTATGTATCTATTTCTTTTCATTTCCTTAATCTTTTTTCTAAATATGAAATATGTAAGAAATTATATCTTTCATGATTTTGAAATATATTCATGATAATGAAACACGTTTTAGGAATTTTTCTTATTTTTGTATCTTCATTGTAGTATCTAAAGCTTGACCATGAGTGCAATATCATTTCGCACAAAACTTTTATTAAACCGTGATATTAATTTCACCAAAAATTCAATTCCATCAAAATTTCAATGATCAAAAATAATTACATTCTTGCATCTACTAATTTTCTTTATCTCTTTCTTAATGTAACTTTATTTTTAAATATTCCAAGAAGTTCGCAAAAAATTGTATTGAAGAGAATGAAATACAATAGTGATGGAACGACAGTGAAAAATAAAGTAGCTATATCTCTCGTGCCTTTTACTCCTTCCTATCGCATTCAATGCAGTTAGACCTTTACCCTTACCGCTTATATCCTTGCATGATTATTAAAGCCGTTTAAAGGAGCGAAAGAAATTTAACCCTGACTAAAAATAACGCTATGCCTATATGTATTAAAGAAAAAACGAGAATTCCAAGTATAAAAATTATATCCAAACCTTCCACTTAAACAGTCAAGGTACAAACAACCAACCAATAATTTTCTACCGAAGGTTGTCATTTGCTACATTCTAATTATACATTTCCAAACTTGACATAGATAAATTTTAAGATTATTTATTGTTAAGATTACGCTTTCCTAAGATAATGACCACAAAGTATCAATAATTTTCTAGCAATGAATTTTCTAAAAAGACGTTGAGAAATCAATTAAGGTCAACAAATGCTTCATTAAAAAATAATAGCATGTGCGAGTATACTTTATAGCCATTTGTTACCAGATTGCTGTTATACTAAGTACCTACACTATTATAATGTAACACATCCAAATTCTGTCCTGCATATACCACGCACGTAAGCTATAAAATATATATTTTTTGTTGAATTTAGAATAAAAATATCGAACTTAAAAGTGTAATACGTACTCTCATTATTCGCCACAGATCTATTAACCAACGCACATAATTTTTATCTTGTAAGAATTTGATTCTAAATCGTAACATTCATTGATTCTTTTAAACAACAACACTATAGAAAATTAACAAAAAAAAAAAAACGTTGTAAAGCCAATTAGTATCAACGAGACTTTATTGTTCAAACAATTACCTGACTAACAACCCTGTTGGGCCGCCCCTGGCGAAAGGTGGTTGCCAGTTTCAGACTGCAGCAGGCATGGGACGGCTCGCACGTGAGAGCGTTGGCAGTGTGCCACTGCAAAGTGACCCACTTTCAACGCGTAGATTGACCCAAGAGTCGCCATTTTTACTGACTGAGAGTCACCGAGTAGTTCTTGCAGCGCGGTCGCTGCTACCTTTTCCCCTCTCGCTTGCTCTCTCGCTCCCTTTCTCTCTTTTTTTCAGGTCGTAGCAAGCAGGACAGATCGTTAACTGACCACGCAATTATACGCGAACAGCTAGTTCCTTTGAAGTTTGAACCTTCGAGTTTCACATAGTTGTTTCAAAGCGGAAATTGCAAGTCGCGGCTACGTCGAGTTCCTCCTCGATGGAGAATCATTTCGTCAAAGTGTACTTCCACGTTTGTTTTTTTTTTTCATTTAGCCTTGACAGTTCATGACGATTGTTCGACCCGATATTCTACGATTCGAGTACGGGACGCGAATAAAAGAATCAGAGAAATTTAAGTAAAAATTGTCCATGATTGTTGAAGATCCTTCCGATTGCATTAGTTTGCAAGTTATTAGAATTTGAAATTTGCTAAATTATTTACGAGTTTACGCTATAATCGTGTATGGTATATGTAATTAAACTTTGATTAGCAGTGAATGTTTAATATAAATGTTACGAGTTGCAAATCGAAGGATATTCGATTGAAGGTTTAACGATCGATGAAAGTTTCCTTCGTGAAAGGTGCAATTTGTATGCTATTGTTAAAACTTCAGAAACTGTAATTTCGAAGGTTGGAAGTTTCCCAATCATGAAAGTAATAATTCCTGTTAACTTTTGCTTGGATAAAAGACAATTTTTTACAGAATTCGAATTTCATATTTCGTCCCAGTTGAAAAGAGAAATTCTATATGATCGTTAAATAGTCTTGTGGAATATTAGAGTACTCGTTGTAATTACAATCTAAGAATTAAAATTTAATTCTTTTTATCGAGGTATTTCAAAATCTTACCAAAGGCTCAGTATATTTCTATTTCACTTTAGTAATTGAAGATTAAGGGATTGAGGAAGAAAAAGTTCTGATTTTTATTCTTTTAATTGAGGAAATTGAAAATCGAAAAATTGAAAAAGAAAAGAATCAGAAAGTAATTAAACAAAAAATATCTACGAAACGCTAAAGAAATAGAAGAGAGAATTAATAAATTTTTTATTTTCTTTGGTTAGAGGTTAGGGTATGAGATTACATTGCCAAATAATACACAGCTTAATGACAAAGTGTCGAAAGACGATAGTCAGGAATAAAAGAAAGAGGAAAACTTTGTGGTTGATCATCATCTTAAGCTTTAAACAGAATTTTAAATAGACTAGGCGAGCGAAATAGCGGTCTGCCCTGAACCTGCTTCATTCTACTTCGCTCAGTGGAATGAATGAAAAGTACAGAATCTCAGAGCCAAGGAAATCTCGAATCGTTACGGGTCACGTCTTCCTGTATTGATAACGAAGACGGTGGGCTACATGAAAAGTCGACATAACCCGAAGAATTATGCGGAAAATTTCCTGCTTTTATTTCCAAAGCGTCGGAATTCTATTCTAGACGTAATCCTTGTTGGAGCAAGTATTAGCTTAACGAACGTGAGGTCTAATGGAAGTTGAAAACAAAAACGAATTGACATTAATTTCAATATTTACTTTTAATTTTCTAATTCAACGTAATTTGTATTTTTCATTTTAATGCATTTTTCATGTATTAAATGCATACCACAGACGAAGTAAAGTTCCATACGCAGTTAATGTGCATATATGCAAATATATTTATCGGTCTATGCTCGTAATAAACACACTATAAATATCATAAAATGTACCCTGAGTACCGTCATAACGCTTTATTCGTAAAATATTATTCTACGTTCAAATGTAACGGTCGCCTTCGAACTACAATCTCTTTCAACAACTGTACGCTATTATCAACGCCTTCTCCACTTTTATTGGCACTTTTACGAATCGAGGTTAGGTCACCCTCGGTATTTTCTTTTATTTCCCCAATCGCTTGGAAACGAGATGCCTTTAAATGCTTTTAACTACATTTAATTTCGAAAATCAGTGTGATGAATAAAGAAGGTGGTTCTATTTCTCACAAATAAAGATACCCCTCTCAAGAGAAATATGTAAATGTCTTTTAAATGTAAAATCAATAGTAATTAGCCGTAAAAGATGGCGTGACAATATGTTTTAAAACGTTTTTGTCTAAATATTTTGTTATCGAATTTCATAAGTCGTTAAATTGCTCTCTAACTCTGTTAATATTACCTTAAAACCTCGTAATTTTACTAATATGATGTACAATCTCTACCTTACTATCTTATAACCCTATTTCTTTTAACCTTAAATTATTCTATTTACTTTGTTACTTCTATATTTATTTTATGATTTTAAGACCTACTTTTACTCATATAACATTGTAACCTTTAACTTATTACCGTATAATAATTAGTTTATTATAATAATTTTTTTAATTATATTCCCATCAATATAAATTTGTACGAAGATCCAAAGTCTTAATCTCAATACTTCCCTCTCAACATAGATACCAATATAGCGATCATCGCAAACATTTCGATTTAACAAACCTATAGACTTCATTGGATAAACGTTGCTGACTGCTGCAAATGTATCTATGAACCTCTATATTTCTCTGTTTGTATGCCAACTACTCTGGCAACCAGTATTCATTCCTGTTACAGTCATTTATTGCCAGATGAAAATATATTGCACATAGTCGACGATTCTATGGGATCTCGATAATGAAGACAGATTTAAATAGCAAAACTACAACGTGGACGACGGACATTACGAACGCTAACGAGTATTAACCTCTTTGGTTTGTTACGTAATGTCACTTGACATTGCAGTCATAATATTTATTTAAAATGAGTGAAATCTAATAATAATTATGTAAAACCTTGCATAAAAGGTGACAAATTACTTACCTATAACGAAGTGCATAGAACGCCTAAACAGGAGGACGTAAACAGTCAAGAGATGACAATAGGCTGTATGCTGTATGTTTTTTGCGATTATCAAATTTAATCGATCATTGGGATGCGTTCGGCGGCTATCGACTATAGTCGATCCTCGTACCCAAGAGGTTAATTACGAGACATAGTGGCATAGTATCACAGCAAGGGGGTTATCGTTTACCATTGAGGCCGGCGCCGTCGCGGCGTCCCGATGATATCACGAAAGCACTTTGCACGCACCTTTCTCGTTGTTTGAGATATCTACGGGATACTGATAGTGTCGTGATCGCTACGTTCGCTCGTTTCGTATGCAAGCTTTACGTGTTCCTGTTTCTACATGATCCCACAGGTCTATTTGTACACGTACTCGCACTGTTTCCTATCTTTTACTCTATCGCGTGAATACACTTTCAAAAAAGACGCTCCCTGATCGATTGTTTCATGCGAGTCTTTGTTAATCAGTTCAGAAAAATCGATTATGTTACTTCGAACGATCGTGGCGCAGGAAATGCCTCGTTTGAACAGAAATGGAAGTAAGTGTGAATAGTAAAATAGTGAAATAGAAGATAAACAATTCTTTATTGCAATAGTGAATCGTTAGCTTTTATTTCATTTTGTGAATAGTTTATATTATTTGTACCTAAATAGTTAATCTTGGAGAAATGGAGAGAAATGGAAATAGAGGATTGGAGAAAAATAGTCAATTTGACTGAAATGTTGAGGTTAGTAAAAATTTTAACAATTTTGCTATGGAAACGCAAGTTAAAAGGAAGAAAGAAATTGTTGTTAGTATCATCAAATTTAAGATTAATTTGAACAAAATTTGAAAGTTTCTATATTATAAATACAGAGGAAAAAAGTTAAAATGATAGATGAAAATGTAAGAAAAATAACTCAAATCTATAAAGAAAAGAAATCTTAATATTACTAAGAGTTTTAGCAAAATTTGATTTAGTTGAAAGTTTACTAATTTGTTATAGAAATGCAACTTAAATTAAAAAAGAAAAGGTGCTTTGCTAATATAACCTCAAAAATGAATGAAAAAAAACATTGAGTTGAAACAAATTTCTCAGTGAGTTTAAACGATATATACTCTTTAGAGTAGTAAGGATGTTCTTTCTAAACGCACGTATCATAAATTTAGACAATTTTTCTTCAAGCTTATTAGATTTTCTGTCAGGTACGCTTGCACGCTTTTGCGTCTTTCTATGTAGCAACTTTCTAAAGAAAGGGAACTCTATTGTTCCGTATCCTAAATCCCAAATGAAATCCTCTTTTCACGAGTTGATGTGTTCTGGTCATATGGTATAAAAATCGTCTTTGAGTTTGCTCTTTCTCGATAAAAAAAACGTAACTCGGAAAAATATTCATGCATTTTATTTATATCGCAAAAGCTATCCTTCTCTTGAAATATCTCTCTGAAGAAATGTTTGAATTGATGATTTGGCAAACTCGTCGAATCCTCGAAATCTTTCGCTACGAAAATATTATATGTACACTACAATAGAAGCAGCAAATATATACGAAATACACTCGAAATATTTATTACTTAATGGAACAAACATCAAATATATATAGTAATAATTTGGGTTACAAAATTTAGTGATTTGAGATATCGTTGAGGTTATGTATATCAAACATAATTCCACAGTTAATCCCTTTTATACTTATCGAATATTAAGAAATATGATTTATAAATACATAGAAGAATGATTATAAAATAATCGTTTATTTATTTCTACTATTTTCTACAATGACTGCATTTAGAATTAACGTTAAGGATTAGAAAAATAAACTCTACTTTCTTATTCACTTCCTTAATAAGAAATGCATTTTGTCCTCCTTTTTTCTTTTCATCCTTTCCTTTCTATCATTACAGAACCAAAGCATAATTCGTCTGTAGTATAAAAATTGTGCGATGATACACATCTGTGACACGGCATACAACTATTAGACTCTACCATATTTTAAGGAAGATGAAACCAAGCGAACCATCCATCTAAGTATTTCGCAAACAAACTTCAGAACACGAAATTGAACTCGCAAGACGCCCGCATATTTCCCTGACGATCTTAATTTTCTCCTCGGCGAATAAACTCATAAACTCTTCTCATCAAACTAATTCGCTGGTTGCGAAGAAACGAGCAAGCAGTCCTGTTACTTTTACGATTCATTTAAGCGTCGGGGATGGCAAAGCCGAGGTTGCATCTTTCTAAATCGTCACCATGATATATTCCAAGCTGCTCAACCAGGCGAGTTGAATACGATCGTATTCGAGAGAAGTGTCATTATGCGAGTACAATGCAGTAATCAAGCGTGGTCTCTTTGCCTTGGAAAAAAGGATAGTTTCCTTAACTTTGCCCACGGGCGTCACCGCCTTCGCGGCGTCAGGCGGCAGTCCTCGAATTCTTTAACGTCTCGACACGACGCTCCGTTGAACCTGGAAGAGCATACTTGGAAAAAGAGTTAATTGCACGGGCAGGAGACCGAGTAAGTCAATCGCCGCATTTTCCACATTTTTTTACGTTTTTCGAATCTCAATTGAATGAATTTTAGAACACGAGCAAAGATCGTTAATGAAACGGAATATTTTATTTTGATATATTGATAGAAGTAACTTGATAGCTTTGATATGGGAAGCGAAAATTACAATTTCGTATTAGTTAAAAATGTATATTTATTTAGCCAGTTATTCAAATTTAGTTTAAAATTTAGTTTAAATTTAGTTTAATTTTATGGCTGTTATATCGTAGTTTTTTATTTTGTTAATTTTTAATACCAAGAATCACAGAATTTCTATTCTATCTAACGAAAATAATACATAAAGGACGAACATTGTTCAAAATACACGAATGAACCGCTTGTGCGTATTTGTTCGTAATTAATACATCGTCACGCAGGTAGTTTCGGCGGAATTAACTTCACAGCCGTCTGCAAATATTAACGAATGGAATCGTAAAATGTAAATATACATGGCACCTGCGGCACAATCACGAAAACCAGAGCGAAACGCTTCGTCATGCGAATGGCCGATAGGGGGTTGGAAACACTACGAATGATATATTTGCTTAGAACGTAGGGGCTGAATTATGGTTCGGTTGCGGGATCTATATCCGTCGTTGGGTTTGAAAGCGATTTATCGGTGGAAATTCAATATCTGATTGCATCGTCTTAGTTAAATTATTCATACGTAGGAATTTCTGTTTGAGCATAGCTTCATACTCTTTCGACTTCGACTTTTAAATTCCCTGCCTTATGAATTTCGATCATTCGACTACGAAAGTCCATACATTTCATAAATCGTGTATTTTATCAATTTTCCATTAATAAATTTAGAAATTTTCTCCAGTTCATTTTGAAATATGTACATACTCGTATATTATAATCATTGTACGATAAATTGTATTTTATGGCAGAATAAAACGAAGTTTTCGGTACAGTTGAGAATAAATGGGCTACGTTGAATGCATATTTCAATACATTTCTGCTTGTCAAATTTTATGCCGTATCATTAAAACATTCAACAAATTTCCGATAAAGAAGATCAATGGACCGGAATTAATAGAATAAATGAAAAATCCCGTAAGGTGCAAATTAATTTTTATTAGAAAATAAATTCAAGAAGCAATTAGTTAATTAGAAATCTGAGCGTTTTTAACATTAACCAATCATATATTTATTCTTTTTTTGTAGATTTAACCGGCAGAGGGACGAAAAAATTCGGCGACCATTGCATGGAGGATCTCGAATGTGGTTTTGCCGGCTCTTACTGCGAACCAAAGAAGAACAAATGCACGTGCAGGGAAGAATTCGAGGCAACGAATCATATCGACAAATGTGGACACCGTAAGTTAGTATATTTTCAAGCGTGCCGGCATCCAGACATTTTGTAAGTGTCTATCTTCATTCAACAATAATGCAACAATTGAAATTATTGGATCGTATGTGATATATCATGTACGACGATTTAGAGTTGCTTTCTTCATTTTAGGATGTTTCATTTTAGCTCTGCTACGTTCTTTTAGCCACCTACGACACAATCGTATTTTTCTAATGTCAAAAAAGCATTCAGTGAAAATATAACAAATTTCATATTATATGTATAATATTATATTGTAATATAATCGAACATCTTCTTAAAATATTACAAATCCTTCGTACTTGCTAAAATAAGAGCATTATCGGAATATAAGAATTCAAGGAACCCAGCAGGGTAAATGAACATATGTATATCTCATCTTATACGTAAAGAGATTATCAGTGATATTTATCATATAAAATATAAAGCACACACACTATAAATTCAAAATAAACATCCTAGAATAAAGTAATCTAGCTTGAATCGAATATAAATGACGTAGCGATCACATATGAGCTAACGACGTCAGTAGAGGATTAAAAACAACAAAAATGGACAATAATGGCAATGGTAAGAATATTGATGATGAAGATGGCTTGCGAGATGTATGAACAGGAAAAGAAGTCGTTCTAGTCGAGTCACGTTTCAGAGAACGGACCTTTCCCTTTTAGCAATGCCAAGTTTTGCGATTGAAATGATATGAATGTCTTAGGGTGGTTGCTTATGGCTTTCTCTCCTGGAATCCAAACGAGGCACCGCGCATTTATTGGTCTGGGGCGTTAGAAGCATGACAGGAAATTGAAGCAGCAATAGTGAATTCAGTGGCCCAGATTACGCTGCTTTGGCTGGTCGTTTTTAATTGAATTCCTTTACAAACGCTATGCTGGCAACTATCGTTTTAATTGTAGCTCATTGTTGAAATAAAATATCAACGATATATCATGATTACGTATGAATATTAACGTACGAATTTTAATTAATTGGTAGATATTAATGAACGAATTCTAAATTGCAATGCACTATTAACTCTGTGGTTTCAAAAATTTCATCAATTCCATTCATATGTGAAATCTGAAACATACGAACACTTTAGATAAAATTTACAATTATTGAACAAAATATAATTTGCCAAATTTAAAAGCAGGTCGAATTTATGTTATACTATATAACAATTAGAAAATATTTATTAAAAAATTTCACATGTACTTCTCAAATCAATCACGACCTCCGCAAGATTATAGAATCTCTATTATCGGAAATATTATCAGATTACTCCATTCAATTTCACCAATTGGTTTTCTCCCAACGAATGCTCGTGACACTTACAAGATTAATTTATCGTCAGTCTTAACCCTTAACTGAAGTCCGACTGGAACGAAACAGGAGTTCGCCAGTGGCCCGAAAAAGGAGGCACTCGAGAACAGATTTTGACCAGGATTAAAGCACGATGGCTGTTAGGCCATTCTCCTAATTGCGAGTCTGTGGCCAATATATTGAGGACAATGCGGTGTATGATCAGTCGATCAAACTCACCACATTAACCCCTGGATGTACACTATCGTCCACAAATACGCAAAGGCAAATAATTCCTTCTTACATCCACGTGCGTTCGGTATTGATTTCTGAATGCGTTTCAATCTAATCAAACTTGAGTATTCAAATTGGATAATGGTAGTTTTATAAAATGAAACCAAAGTGACCTGTACGATGATGGACAGCGGCTTAGAAATAACAGTAGGGCATCAGGTCATCGCACGATTGACTGACACATTGATAGTATCTTACAGATAATAGTTGTCTATTAGTTACGTAGATACGATAGTCGAGGTCGAAGTACATAATATAGAAAGTTTATAGTGTATCTCTGAGCTAGAGTCGAAGAAGGCAACGTCCATAAAATGGATCAACTTTATTCTCGTTAATTTACAAGCTTTTATATCGTTCAGTTTGTATCTATAGACGGAAGGAATGGAAGGAAACTAGGATAAAGCGATTTGGTTTCAAGTTTCAAGGGGGTGGATTGACGTCTGACTGAGAATTTAATGCTACGTTCGAATCAAACGTAAGGCAGTCGAAGAACGATTATTTCAACAAATTTCCTTCTCCTATTGTAAAATTGGAATAATGATAAAAAAAAAGCGGCATTCTTTGGAATATTCTTGGAAATATATAGTCTGAAAAGTTATACATATTTTCTTTCCATATACAGTCACGAAAGTATTTGAACATTTATGTCTATGTGTATTGTATGTGTTATATAAAACATTGAAAAATCTTATCAACACTGTAATGAGACGCGACTGTCATTATTATGCTGGTAAAATATGAAACTAATCTGAAAAAACGTACATAAAAATTACAAAATACAAACGTTAGCGTTCCCTAAATTCTTTACCAGACTGTAGCAATGAATTAACATAATTTTATTAACTAATTAATACATAATAATTAATTTTATTAGCTAATTATGATCATTTCATTCTAATAAATAGCTCAGCCCTGCAATCAATCTTCACAAATATCCCAAAACCAACAATTTTTTGAGATATGTCATTCTTCTAATAATTGAACGACATGCATAATAAGCTGAAATTGAAAGAGTACCATTCCGCAGAAAAACGTTATGTACTTTAGGAGCAATATTTCGTAAAATGTTCGTATTTGCTTTGTCTCCTCGACGAGAGACAAGGAACGAGCCTGTCGTTAATGGTTTCTGTTTTCAGCGGTGAACGTGAACGAGTCGTGCTTCTTCCACGAGCAATGCGAAGCGAGAGTGATACAAACGGAGTGCAGAGACGGACGTTGCATTTGCATCTTCGAGAAGATCCCGGTTACCCAATCTGATGGCTCGATTGTGTGCGTCGGTAAGAGCAGAAACACAGGGAGAAACAGCAAGGAGGAGGGACGCGAGTTTCCGCGTACTTTTTAATGAGATTCCGCACGCGCCCGCTTGCGATGACAACCATTCGTCTCGAGTTAATGGAATAGCGACCTAAAATCCTGTAAAGTTCATTAATTCGTCAGCTGGTCTCGCGCGAACAATTAACAGAGCGTGAATAGCGCGAGAAGTGGCGAAGTCGTAGCTTCCGTACCTTTAACGTTTTTATTTTCCCCTTTGACGCGTTGTAAATTAAATTGGACACGTCAGAGCTTAATTGAAAAGTAGCGCAGAAGTGAGTCGCGATCGTTGTATGCATACAAAGCCATAATATTATTCGTTGCTCAAACATGGTGAAGCACATCTGAGTTCTCTTGCACAATAATTTACTAATTAATGATATTAGTAAATTGACAAACTATAGATCGATATTCATAACTAGCGGAATTTCATTAATAATATTA
The DNA here is from genome assembly GCF_011952205.1 of Bombus bifarius. NCBI lineage: Eukaryota > Metazoa > Arthropoda > Insecta > Hymenoptera > Apidae > Bombus > Bombus bifarius. Next base: position 171,881 of record NW_022884479.1, read on the forward strand.
GCTTGTTCACTTCTAATAGTTGTTTCTTTTAAAGAAATCATTATTTCAATTTTTAATGTTTTTCCCCGATGTGCTTTTCACTGTTTCGTTTCTCGTCCTAAGTTATTCTGTCAAAATGTATATTACATAAAGGACAAAAATTGCGGCATGAGTATTACTTAAATAATAGAATCAACTTATCATGTGCGCTATTAGCAATGAATGTGTTAAAATCTTCGTTCCGACCAATTCACATTTCTTAGTAATCTGAGATTAGAAGGCGAGAACATGAGACTACATTTTATAGCGAGATGAACATCTAAGAGAAAATAGATTATAGTAAATTGCGGTTAACTAAATGCGGTAAAAGTTTTTATCAGTTACTGTCGGGGAAAAAGATGTACAATCGTGTAAAGAATATCTAACTTTAACTAGTGAAAAGATATATACGTCCCAATCAATTATACCAACTTTTATATGAACCGTGAAAGAAAGAGCTCAGAAATTGTTCGACCTCATCGTATCTCTTTATTTTTCTCTTTCATCAAGGCTGCTCAAGTCTCATTGAAATAAACGATGAATTACGTTTTTTGAAAATGAAAGATATGAAATAGAACTTAACTGCGGATGAAAAGATATGAAAAGGAAGGATTGTTAGGGAAAGGTTATTAAGCGAGTGAAATATGTTTTTTACAGCCGAGCAGGTAGAGGAACCCAATCTCCAATATATCGATCCGACGATGATCGGTGTTCTCGTTGGTATGGCCCTCATGTTCATCATCATCTGCGTCGTCCTTAGGCTTTTCAGCAAGTAAGCCATCTATTTGCATATCTTGCACGGTGACTCTCGTCTTTACTAATTCACGTAACGAGATTTTATGACCTACTTCAACCTAGCACTCATGCTTAAAAATGTACCATCCGTATTTAATGCAAATTTGAATGCCTTTTTCATGTCATATCCTTTACACCATGCGCAAAATTTACACCTTGATATGTATATTTATATTAATACATACGTCTACAATTAACACATACACTATACATAGATCTGCAATTAATATACAGCAAAAATTTAATTAACTAGTTAGCTGTTGCGACTTCTTTAAATAGTGTGTACCTAAAATATGTGGCAAAAAGTAAGCGATGACCAGTACACTCGTCAAACACAGAACATATGTGACTATTACAATATAGAATCAAGTTGTAATGAAATGACTGTTTTATTTTTTAATTTTATTACTGACAGGGCTAAAAACAGCAAACTGGTTAAATTACGATGGTTTAGTTTATACTTTCTTTCAATATCTTTACAATTCGATTCTGTAGATAAGACATTATTAATCTGTCATTCTCATATTTAATTTAATATAGTCAACGATTTTAAATGCTGTCAAAAATGGATTATTAAATGAAGAAATATTTTTGTATCGAAGGATCGCCATCTGAGAAATAAGTAGAAGTAATGTTTCCTGAAAATTTCAATATTCCAGATAACACTTGCTAGTACAGCAAATTGTAACGAATCTATCAATCTTCGTTTCTGCCAGTTACATCTTGTGCCATTTCAATTTTTCAATTTTTGTGTTACATCTGTTCCAGGGCTCGCTGGCGTGAGAACCGTACCATCTTCAATACACCGAACGCCCGTCTGATGAACGTGTCGTTACTGAGGGAGAACAAGCTCCTGCACGCGCAGGAGAGACGCGGTTCAAGGGCGAGCGTACGGGCACCATCGAGGCAACCCTCGCTGGCCTCCTTACACGCCCACTCGCCGAACGCCTCGCAAGGTGCGAAACACTCTCAGCACTCACAGCACAGAGTGAGCCGTACGGGTTTTTATTCATTCACTTACTAAGCAAGCAACTTGTTATACAGTGTCCCGTTGAAACGAAGCAAGCGACTCTTTTACGCGCCAGTTTATATCGGGTGTTCGATGGAAATCGAGACGCCTCGACGTTTCTGTGGCCTGATCGCAAATTTTAGAAAAGATAAGAGATAAAGGAATACCTACACAATGGAAAACGAGTCGTCTTTACAATTTTCTTCTTCTTGCTCTATATTATTACATTTTATTTTTAGTTTTATTTCTTCCCATTCAGTTCCACGACGATAGTTTTAGAGATTTATGGGTTATTGCAGGTTAAAAGACTCGGGTAAACGTTCTCCACGTTCGCAATTGTCGAACGATCGTGTCTTACAATTAGACACAGTCTAGCCTGCGACTATATAGTTGGCGGTGCTTCATGCTTTCGCAGAGGTACCGCGTGTGTTGCGTGAAATATTCAAGGTAAACATCTGTTCGAGAAATACACGTGTAGAACCAGTTGTTTAGCGAGCATCTCGTACGTAATTCATGAACGGACTTTCTGTTTTTAAAAAATGCAATGACCACGTCAGATGTGTGTAGAGTATAGAAACGATCATTGTTTTCCTGTTTCAATATTCACGATTGTGTAAAGAATATTTTCGCGACTTTTCTTTTCTTTCCCTTTTCTCTCTTTATTATATTTCTTCTTAATCGAATGGTACGCGTTGCACGGTCTGTTCTTTTTTGCTTTTTTTTCCAATGCGTTCAACCAGGTATAGAAAGAACGGTAATCGTTTTCTTGGTCCCGATAGTCCTTGCAGGTTGTTGTTTCGAAGTTAAATTAACTTTTGTAATTCTACGAACTAATGAGAGGGTTGGAATGTTCCTCGAGCTAATCAGCTAGCACCAAAAATAGCCATCTTCCAGTATATCGATTTCCGTAGAACATCCCATATATGTATAATATAGATACGAATATTATAAAGTAGGTGACTACCTATTCTTGCCTACTTCTATTCTTTACTTTAGAATCCTTCTACTAAGCTCAGAATCCTTCAGAAATTTTCGCATGTACAATTGCCTGCCAAGAGGGTAGATATTTGTTGGTTACTTTGAAATTCAAGGATGCATCGAGATCGATACGTTACAATTCTGGATGCATCGTTTTCAACAATCACATGGAACTCTTCCTGAAATCTTCCATCGTCTATGTGACACGATAAAAACACAAAAATCATAATCTTTCTTATATTCGCTGTTTTTATATTAGCTTGTTTCAATATGCTATTCGATTTCGTGAAATCATGGGACAATTGTTAAGTGAATTGCATCAAAACTCGTAAGTGAAACTCGAAGGTGAACGATAATGAATAAAACGAAAGAATAGATTTAAATAAAAACCTATTGATAACCCTTTGGCCGGTTACTAAACGATTATTCGAAACAACCCTCGATTGATTAACCCTTAATTGCTATGTTTTTTATTCGTCGGTCTCGGCCTAATTGTATTTTTTTTTTTACGCCAAAGGATATCTCAAGAACATTGGAAATCCCTTTCGTTTGCTAAAATGAGAACAAGATTGTAATTGCGGGATCGCAACGCGATTAGAGAGATAATAAGAATTGATATTCGAAATACATTTTTGAATGAAAATGCGTAAGGTCAAGGGGTTAAACGGTTTGAGAAATCGTCGTAGATCATTAGAAACGATATAACGAGACTGATATTAAAAGCGCCGTGACAGAACGATGCATCTTAACTCGCCATAATCATGTTCCTCTTTTTTAATGGATTTGACTCTCTTTGCAGTCGACCATCTATAGCAGTAGTCTGTTTAATGATCCCGTCTGTGACCATTGTTCTTGATTATCATGTACCGTGGACCTATGAGGTGCTCTATTGTAAAAAAACTTTTCAAATTGACGCGTCCTTCAAAGAGGGTAAGTTTCGTATTCTTACGAATTCTTTTATTACACCTTTTCTTATAATTCTTACGATGTTATCACATGTTAGCATATGTATGTATATATATATATATATACACATTATATATGTGTGTGTGTATATTTTGTATATAGCCCTTATATTATGGTTACTTACCCTCTTTCGGATACGTCAGAACTTCGAGCCTAGAAGTGTGTGAGTTGTTCTACAAACACAAATAGATGCGAGTCTCCTCTATCTAGCGTTCTCGAGGATCACGACTATAGTTGCTTGCTACAGTAAAAGAACGTTGCTTGCGTATGATGATTCTGTCGTAGAGATCGCGATTTCAAAGCCACGATTACGTTTATAGTCTAACTAGTTATTTCCATTATTGGCATACAATAAAGTTCGATAAATTTGTAGATGAAATTGGGAGGGAATAAGAAAACATTCGGACCATTTTATTTCTATTTCTTCGAATAAATTTATACTCGATTATATTATAAGTAATTATTTTTACAATTAAAACGTGGTATTTAGCACGTATAATCGATAGATGATTTTTCTGCGAGGAAAGAAATTTTTTATTTCCTCTGTGTAGTACAAACGGACTAGTTAATAGTGTGATACACGAGTTACGACAACGAGAATCGATAAAATAGTATACGCGTGCGTTTCCATTATCGCAAGGAGTTCTGAAGTAGTTTTACAAGAGACCGGATCGCATTTGAGAAATGCATCTCGGTTACACGGTAAGATAGATTATCCATTGATTTCACCGTTAATGGTCAATGAAAGCCTCGACGTAATCGGCCGTTTTGTTTTACGAGCAAACGAAGATTTGCCCATGCTGCTATTTTCCTCTCTGAAGATTCATTCACGGTGAAATCGATCGAGTCGAGTTTCACTTCAAACACCTTTACAATTCGAGTTCTCGAGCACTTGTAGAGTTAGACAATTTGCATGCAAACTCGCACAGTGGCGGTTGCAAGCGCAAATATTCATTGGAAGAAAACAATAAACGTTAGAAACGAAGTTACAGTTATTCGTAAAAAGCTTTAAGTTTGATATTTTAACATTTTATGCAGCATTTAACACCGATTATTTAACTCTATTAATGAACATTGAAAAAAAGGATGTGCTGCGATCAACTTTCACCCGAAATAGCATTTGAGGGTGAATGAACTACGATGTGATAATAATAAATGAATAAAATAAGATTTAAAAAAACAGATACACAGATATGTAACATTATAGAATTAGTCTATGAAATATAAATAATTTATAAAGTCAAACAAAATTGTAAATGAAATTCTTCTTCTAAAATGGCAAAATAGTATTATACAAGTTCGATTTTCGTTTTAGTTTTTCACATTCAGGAAGGAACCTGTCGAATAGAATTTCTCTGCGAAATATTCCACGTGAAATTTACGACCGCCACTGTAACTCTTTCACGATCGCAACGAAACGAACGCGGTTCTTCATGCTTTCAATTTTATTCCAGCTTTTCGTGTCATGTCAGAGGCATGCGGTCGCGACAAAGCACGCGATACTTTAGCAAGAAAATCTCTGTCACCAGGTTCACGAACAGGATCACGACGTGGAAGTCGCAGCAGTAGTGGAAACGCGTCGGCCGTCTCGACGAAATCGAACAAGTCCCCACCGAATCAACCGAACAACATGACGGAAACCGTATTGGAAAACGTCACCGTAGAAATTCTCGATGCCAAGACGTAGATCCGCTGGAGAACGGAAACACAGCCCTCACGATCATCGTTGCCACGCCATTTTCCTTCCAACGACGATCGCGAGGTCGCCCGCAATGAAAAGATCGTCTTCGAAGCGACTTAAGCAATCTCTTTTTCAGAACGTACAAAACTGTTATCCTATTCACATTTCTGAAATCTATTTTCTATTTCCTCCTTTTTATTCGACGCGAAAAGATTCGCTCGTTTGCGTCTTACGTCTGCTGCTTTGGTACAAAATTGTAGAATTATTTATTAACGTGCGTTTGCATACTAGACATTCGTTGTTATTATCGATCATGAAACAAAGTTCAAAGGTAATATCAAAGTTATGTATAATTTGAGAAATTCAGAGAATGTGGGAAACAATATTGCGATTTTTACTAATTGCGAGATAATCATTGTTTAATTTCGGTTTGAGAATGATCGAGTTTGTATTTGCGATTTTGATAAAGCTAGACGAACGTAACACTTATGGTACCGTTAAAAAGGGTTCAACGTTCGAAACATTTTGCATAAGGAAACGCGGATAATCGCGTCGAATTCGCCGTAGAATCTTATCGAGAATCTTATCGAGACGCGTTTGAAATACCGCGAGCAAATTCTCGCAAATAAATTCTCATAGGTCGTTGAGATTTTGTTGCATTTAAGAAAGAAGGCAGGAAATTTAGGGAAGAAGCATAATTCTTTTCTACGAGTAAAGAGGGAAGCTTAGCCTCGCGATTCGTGATTCTATTCGTGAGACGAAGCTTCCTCGTTTTCGGTCTATTCGTTTGCTATTGGTTCGAGTTACAGACGGGTCAACGAAATCTGAAGACGGAACATAGCAAAGACGATGGAAATGTCGTGTTTCCACGTTCCACGTACGGGAAATACGGAGCTTTGCGTCGATTTGCGATGTTTTTCGATGTTTGGACCAAACGAAAACGTACGTTTCGCCATTAATATGGTCACTTATGCTAAAAGGATTCATCGCTTTCAAGCTAAACACTCTCTAGCCGATAGAAACGAATTCGTATTTTATAAACGATACTGTCGAATCTAGTAACACTCGACGCGTTGATCGATCTTTCTAACAAAGTTGTAAACGCCAACTATCGTTTTAGACGAACGCTTAAAAAAAAACGGCGATCCATCGACGATCGCGGAACAACAATCAGCCAAAGTCGATACAGGTCGGCTCGTCCGTGAGAGATAATTTTCGTATCCATCGCGTTCTGTCTTTTATCTCTACTATCTTATTGTATTGTGTATTTTTAATATTACACCAGCGTACAAAGTACTCGATTTTTTCAACGTGAAATGTAACCTTACGGCATATGCACACTCACAAACACACACACACACACACACACATTGACTCTACGTTTTACGATCCACAACGGATAGTTTCTCCAGTAATCGAAATCTTAATTAGAGCTAAAAGATGGAACTCCGGTGTGGTAGTAGCTGCGCTTTATCGTGTGTAGGTATTTCAAATCGTCAGCTGGTCTGATACAAAATCGATACGTGTTATTATCGTACGAAGGAATCGAGGAAGTGTCTGCTGCGGGAAACGCGAGATTATTATCGATGACAAGAGGATCGCCTGTGGATGACTTCCTGGCAGATCCTTTCTGTGAATTACGTATTCCCAACACAAGATATCGACTGACGAAGTACCGATCGTTCATGCCAGAAGAAAGATAGCAATCTCTTCTGGTTTTTCTTTTCGAGAAGCCAACACGAATGGGACCAGACGAAAAGTGTTTGAACCGACATCGTGGGGGTAACGCTACGCATACTTTCTTATATACATAGCGTAGCGAACCAATTAAGCCGCGTGATATTTAAGCATACCATCGAGCAGAAATGTATCTGTTCCTTGATAAACGTGTTTAAAGTAAGGATTAACAAGAAATCGTGCGCGATCATGTTCGTTACACGTAACAGGAAACGAAGATAACGGTACTTACATGTACGTATTATATACATGGGGGTTACACGTAAGCTCGGCACGGTCGTTTCTCATCACCGTGAGATTCGTAGGCGTTACACCCGTTCACCCACGATCGATTGTTCGTCCGACTTATCCTTATCCCTTATCGCTTCTTATCGAGTGCTCCATAAGATTTACTTTCACATGCTTCTGAACTTTGCGAACGTGTCTTGCTCGATCCATTCTATAGCCGCCTGCCTCGTAAGACAAGCTCTATTCGTTGCTCGAGAAAGAATATTCGTCAAAAATGATAGTAAAAGAACGGTTCGCGTGTTAAAAAAATTTGAAAGGATTAATTTTTTCGCGTCGACTGTTAGTAAGTTTACTATAAGAACAAAGAGATTGAAAAAGAATAGAACGGACGAAATCACCTCGAGAGGCTTCACCTTAGATAGAACACGACCAAACACAAATTGTATGCGTTTACACGACTGTATTAGTTTATTATTAATTGCACCAAACCTCATTATCGAAAGCTAACGTCGATTCACGATGATACTTTATACACGTACAGACACGCTATATCGATATATCTGCACACAAACACACATTGAAATCATCTTTTTTTCTTCCCGAGTAAGTAATGAGAATCATCGATAGTCCGGTACGATTGTATCTCAACAATTTAGTGCCTGCGCTCTCGCGTACATAGTACATATTTACATATAAAAAACAGATGAGATTAATTAAATAAATGAATAAATATATATAAATCTATATATATATATATATATACCAATATAAAAGAAGAAGAAAATTATATATACATATATAATACTAGGCTTGGCACTATTTGCACTATTTGTAGATTAATTTTTTGAATGCCTAGCGACTGTATCCACTCTGTGATCTATGTGCAACGTATAGCTAACAGATTCTTCTTGCTATCGTCATTGTTATATTATTGTTAATTATTATGATTATCATTATTCTTAACATTTACAGAAGATAATTCATAGATATTATATAATATCGTGTAAGCTCGACTCGCTTAGTTATTATCGATCCCGCACCTAAAATGTACTCTTGTCTTCTGCACACATAACGTTCAATTTGTATAGCATCCTCGCCGTAAAAGTATCAACTAAATTTAGGGATGTCTTTTTAACGATTAACGCTATCTTAAATCGATCATTTAACGATCATCGATAATGATAACCGAGATTGCGCGATTTAAGCGATAATTGAATTAATGAGCGTATGTGATATTCGTGGGGGATTTAGAATGGAATATAAAAGTTTAAAAACAAAATTAAAAAAAAAATGACAAAAATATGAGAAAAAAATGTGTAAAAAAAGCAGACAAAATAAGAAAGAATGCAGCTGCGTTTTGTGAACAAGAGAGACGAGCAAATGTTTATTAGATAAGGATTTAAGAGGATAACGAGGAGGGATCGATCTGATCCGCAAACGAAATTCGGGGAAGGTTTCAGTTTTCGGATAGAACGTACCCTCCACTGTTCCATATCTAATTAAGTAACCGAGACTCGATATATCGCGTTCTTTGTATCTCGACGAAATGTCCATTGAAACAATCTTCGATTTATAATACAGCTCTGTGGAAAGTAATCGTTCGCTTGTAAGAATATCTCTAGTATAATAATTAACGCGATTTAGAGCAGTATCGATTAAGATGCTTTTCTCGAGTCGTTAGTTTCCCTCCGCTTTTATGGTAACGAAAACAAAACAAAGGAAAATTAACGAAGAGACAAGCAGTGTGCCTCGTCTTTATCACACAAAGACACTCGCTCACTTTTGTAAAATCTCTTGTATCGTAAAACCATGGAATATCCCGCTCTTCATCGCGCCCTCCGATCCAGAGAAACGTTTCCTACATAGGAAGAGTAAACAATTTTGCTCTGTTTCTCATATAATCGTCGATAACGATCCAAGATATGGAAACTTACGACTAATTAACGTCTTATCCTTCTTTTCTCGTTAAATTCTCTTCTTCCTTCGTATTCTCCTTCCAAATACCTAGCGATCAATCAAATCGTTGATTCGTCTCGATTCATTTATCACAGCCGATCGTTTCGATCTATTCCAACAAGAAATCTTCGTTCCTTTGAGAAACATACATTCGTGATTCGACTATATTCGCGAAACGACTATATAAGGAACTTCGAATCAGGGACGTCAAACTTAAGGATACAGAGGAAGAGAAACCGGAATCGTTCGGTAAATTGTCCAGTACCATCGATCACATAGGACAGCAAGTCCGTACTTCTTGTGATCCTGGATCGATTTTTAATAATAGAATCGTCTGAGAGATCAAGGCAAGCTGTTGTTCCCTGAACTGTCACAGTTTATAGATACACGATACTGTAGAAGAACGTGAAGATAGAAGAACGATACTGTAATCCAAATATGGGGAAGTGTTTGGATTACTTCTCGTTCTCGTGGGACTACGTTGTTCCGAAAATATCGGTTTTTCATGCCCAAACGAACTCTCTGTGACGATACCAACTACATAAGTACTTGTATATGTACTCATCACTATTCAAGTAAATCATCTTATAAAGTTCAACCAGTGACCACTTTTGATATCTTTGTGGATAACTCGATCGACGACGCTATTTTCTTTCGCGTTCGTCGTGTTCAATAGAAACTAACAGAACACTTCGATAAACCGGAAGACGCAACAAGAAACACAAGAAACCGACAATTCTTACTGACAACGATGGAACATCCCTAAATCAAAAAATTAGACAATACCTTTGTCGATACTGAATCCGAATCAAATTGATCAGAGATGAAAAGGTCGAAATGAAAGATCGTCGGTCCGCGAGGAACTATCTTCGTCAGTGCTTTGTCGAAATACAATATACATGCATATATAATAAATATATAAAACGTCCTTAGGAAACGATCTTTCAGCCGAGACTTTCGTGATTTTGTAAAAATTTCTTGTTACACAGCCTTGCCTGCGTAACCCTTTCGTATCCAACACAATTTATCCGATTGTATTATAAACGATCGTTCAATGAATATCGTTAAGGTCCAGTATTCATTTCTTCTGAACATTAGTAATATTATTGTAACGAATTAATGTAATCACCGGCACCGCCTGCTTTTAAGGGACTACGTAGCGTGTACGCACGTTTGAGCTTCTGTAGAATTACATATATTAAGGATAAGCTTAGAAGTTTCGTCTGATCGCATTTTGTGCTTAAATTCAATGATCCGTCTCTTAATGTTCGATTACTATGATCGTTGGACGGTTCGCGATGAAGAAATGTTGTGATTCGACTTAGAGTAAATAACGTAAAAAAAAAAAAAGAAAAAGAAAGAATTATTATATACTCGTCTCGAGATATTTATATACATATGGTATACAGGTACACAAACACGATATAGTCGTAAAATGTAGGTCTCGCTTCTCGATTACAAAAAGAAAAAAAAGAAGTAAAATCATGTAAAAATAAAAATTAAGCTCTACACGATTACATGCTACGTTGTAAAACACTAAGAGTATTTAAAATGCAGGATTTCTAGATAGCAAAGTGGAATCTTACAGAGACGTAACTTTTCAGAGATTATAACGTAATATCGTTCGACGCAGATGTTAGATGAAACTCACGCGAGAAACTTTTAATTAGCGATTAGGTACATATTGTAGAATTTCCTAGTTACTGCGCGTGGATGGGTGCGGGTAAAAAACGAGTATGCGAGTCTCTCATTTTTCGATTTTCAATATTTTATAATGTCTGGTATGTAACGAAAGTGGATATTGTTAAATTTTTGGCAATATACTACTCACACTATTTTACTAGCGGCTTAGCCTACCTTGTAACCTTTATATTATACATTTCATATTATAGCTTGTAATGGATAAATTAATAATCTATAACAATTGTATTTGAAACTTAATTATATTCTGACTCTTTGAATTCGTTTTAATAAAATCTTAATACACTGTACAAATCGTAGACTCGTTTTCTTCCTCAAACAGGAGTGACAAACATTTTTCTATTCTTTCTATTCTTTTCTATTTTTTTTTTTTTTTTGTACAAACAATGTCCAGAATTTTATATGAAAATTTAATTAATACAACTTTCTGGATATTACTCTCCATACTTCTAAAAGTACTTTTGAAATTACCCATATAAATATTTACAAAGTCATAAATACTGTACATTAATTAGAAATTTCATTTATAAGAATTTTTGGCCCTCCAATCGAGGAATTCATCGAAATCGACTTCGTCTTCGCTGGATACATCTTCATCTGTATTTTTTTGTTTTCTGTCAGTAGCTTGCACCTGTTCCTTACGTTTTACAAGATCCATTACCCTAGCAAAATAATACTTCGTTTATTCAGTATGGTCTGTATTGAGTCAATTAAATTCACTATGATTTAAATTACCTAGACCAATGTCTTATTTGTTCCTCTATTTCATCTAATTGTCTTTCTGTTGTTGCTTCTTCTTGGTCATCTGCAATAATTTGTGCAGACTGTGCCGCTTCCTCTTTAATTTCTTTCTGGAACTTCTCCCATTCCTCTTCTATAGGATTTTTATATTCTACGTTACGCACCTAAAAATCCCCACATAAATTACTGGACTTAACATTATATTACTACAGAAAATTCTTATACAATGATCTTACTTTAGCATCTAGAACTGGATCATCAAAAAATCCTTCTGGAAGTGGTGGTTGATTTGTATCTTTGCTTCTCTCTTTTTCTTTTTCCTCCTCTACTTCTACATTTTTCAAATCTTTTTCATGTACAGGTTCTTTATCATTCTCAGATTGTTGTGTTATTATAGGAGTACTTGATGGTATAGTACAATTGACTTGTTTAGGATTATCAAAGAAATCTGATGGTAAACTTGACAGAACTTGTGCTGACTGTGCAGAATTTTTTAATATACCCTTTATTTTCTTATTTGTTGATGATTCTTGTAAAGGAGATGTAGGCCTTTTACACGTTTGAGCTTTTGTAGGATTTGTTTCTAGTTTTGTTTTCTTTGCTAATATGATATTTTCCTTATGAGTCTTTGAGTTTAAATGTACTGGCCAAACTGCCTCGCTGCGTACAATGGTTTTGCATAAAATACACATAAGTTGTCCTGCATCTGTATATGTGTTTACCATGGTTAAGGATTCTTCAAAAATATTTTAGTCTCTAAAATGTTATTTTTTGAAATGATAATTTTATGCAAAATATACTTAAATTTTATTACTCTTAAATATATAGAATATTAACGAAATTTTGTTATTATAAAACAAAAATTAAAACAATCTAATGCAAAACGAAATATATAGAAAAAACTTTATATTAAAATATGTAAAACCGCAATAAAAAGGATATTTTGCCAGCGGCGATTCAATTTTTTTAACCACTCCTATTTTCCTTTTGTGTTCACTCATAGCTTTACGTAAGTCATCTTGTGTTAATTTTCTTTTGAGTGACATTTTCAGAAATAAATTACGCTCTTAAGTAACAAACACAACTCACAATGTTTAGGTTATGTTTTGTACGCTTCTTGTTAGGTATCTGTAGCTCCTCTATTGTCAAGTTTCAAAATTAACTAACATTAATTGATGCAATCAAAATAATTTCTAAAGTACGTCTAGTAGAGAGAATTATTTTTATATATTTATAACCTTTTCTCGTTGTAGAGTAGTATTATTAAATAAAAGAGTATATTTTATAACTGTTGTGTTTTATAATTTTTATAATTCTTAAAAAATTATTTATTCAGAAAAATTTATTCATAGCATTAAGCTTTCTCTTTGTCGCTATAATATCCAATATTATCAATAATTCTTTTAAATTTAATTATAAGATACGAGGTGGAAAATTGTGGCATAACGCAACAGATTAAACATGGAGAATGATATTTCTGTACCATGTGTCAATCACGATCCATTGACTGTAGTCGGATCTTGCAAATTATGTTCCAGAGAATTGACTAATGCAGAATTGTTATCAATAGTAATCAAATGTGCCAATTTTGTAGCAATAAAACACAAGGATCAGAGGAGAAAGGATGAAAACGAAACACCATATATAAATCACCCAATAGGTTTGTAAATTTTTAAAAACAAGTTCGTTTTATAAAACAAATATCAAACAAAACAAGTATATAATCATAATTTTAAATTATAACATGCTGTGAAAATATTTTTAGGAGTAGCAAATATTTTGGTACAAGAAGGCAATATTCATGATCCTGTTGTAATTATAGCAGCTCTTTTACATGATACTGTAGAAGATACTGATACTACATTTGAAGAGATAGAAACTCAATTTGGTACAGAGGTTCGTAACATTGTTAAGGAACTAACCGATGATAAAAGCTTACCAAAAGTGGAACGTAAAAGATTACAAATAGAGAATGCCCCTAAATGCAGTCACAAAGCTAAATTGGTAAAGCTAGCAGATAAATTGTATAATTTAAGGGATCTTCAAAAAGCTATACCAGTTGGTTGGTCAGAAGATAGAGTAAAAGAATACTTTAAGGTAATGAAAGACTCATTTAAGGTAAATATTAATCAATTCTGTAAAAAATATTAATTACAGTGGGCCAAAGCTGTGGTTGATGGATGTCGCAGAACTAATTTTAATCTAGAAAGAGAGCTAGATCTAATATTTGCAAAGAAGGTATCCCAAGATAGAGAAAGTTGTACATGTAAAAGGCCATTGATATCATAATGTTAATGTTTTATTAAAACAATAATTTTGAAATTGAACATTGCAAAAAACATGTAAAAAAAGGTAAAAATATATTTGAAGCATTAAATATTACATAATATTACGTGATATTTAGAAAGATAATGAAAGTTTTTATATTAGATATATTTTTTACTAACATTCAAATTTTATAAGATATATGAAAGATCTTGTAATGATATTCTATATATCTTATACATACATACAAGTCATTCTTAACCAAATAATGTTTCCAGTAAATATATTTTAATTTCCTAATTTTTATTATATTTTTCATAGAACCACATCATATATTTTGCTAATGCTTCTACTTCCTCCACAGTAACAGCGTTATACACAGATGCTCGAATTCCACCTACTAATCTGTAATTAAATATTATTAGACTTAATTTAAAAGATAATAAAACAACAATGTGTGTGTGTGTGTGTGTAAAACATAGTTCGTATAATTTTTAACGTATATATATTATATATACAAGGTTTATTTTCTACTTGTACTGACCTGTGACCTTTCAATTGAAGCATTCCACGTGCGCTCGCACCAGATAGAAACTCTTTTTCTAATTGTTCATCGTTTTTGCCTATCCTAAATGGCACATTCATTCTACTCCTTACGTCGGATTTAACTGGACATGAATAGAAACCATTTGATTTGTTGATCACGTCGTATATCTTTTGACTCTTTGCAATTGCCAGTTTCTCCATCCCCTCAACACCACCGTGTTCTTTGATCCATTTGAAAACTAGCCCAACTACGTATATTCTAAAAATCAATATAAATTGGCAATAAAAATTTAATATATTTTCTTATTTATATACAAAATTCATTATTATAGATATACTTACTGAAATACCGGTGGTGTATTGTGTATAGAGTTATCAGCTGCTATAACATTAAAATCGAACATTATTGGACAGAACTTCGAAGCATGACCGAGAACATCATCTCTCACTATCACAAGAGTCACACCAGCCGGACCGATGTTTTTCTGTGCGCCAGCAAATATTACAGCAAACTGAAAGATATATTATAATAATTAATTAATCGGTATTATGATAATTGATCTACTCGTTGTTATAATCAATATTTATCAGGATAAATATTATGTACTTTCGAAACGTCGAAAGGTCTTGTAAGTATATTCGACGACATATCAACGACCAGTGGTACTCCATTCGTTTCAGGGATGTAATTAAACTCGATTCCTTAAATAATGAAATACTTTCTGATTATTCACGTTGAGGCTATTGTCTTGAGTTTTTGTATTATTATTTAGTTACCGTGAATTGTTTCGTTTGCACAATAGTAAACATAAGACGCATTGGGATCCAGGTTCCAAGTAGATGGGTCAGGAACTTCCGTGTATTTCGTTGTTGGTGGCAAGACCAAATTCACTTTGCCATACTTGGCCGCTTCTTTCGCCGCTTTGGCCGACCACGTGCCTCGAAAATTGAATTTACATTAAAATACAAGAAACTATCTACCTTTATTTTTAGATAGTGATTATTATATCTATTATTGGTATTGGTAGGTTGTATATTTTATAGCACAGAACAATGCTTAAAAATTTACCAGTTACTAAGTAGTCTGCGGTATCAGTTGCCATCATATTTAAAGGAACAGCGGCAAATATACCTGTTCCACCCCCTTGCATAAACAGGATTTTATAATTATCGGGTACATGTCTGTAAAATTTAAACCATTCATTATTTCGTTTAGAAACATGTATCAACACTAGAAGTTACTCATAGATGCTTTCTAATATTACTCGGGACTGATTAACGAGAGCCATTGTTCAGAAGAAAATTATATTTCTTATATTTTCATAACAACTTACAGTATTTCTCGCAACGTTGCTTGTGCATTTTCAATAACGCTTTTGAACTCAGCTGATCTATGACTCAATTCCAAAATACTGATTTGAGTATTACCATAGGCGAGCAATTCTTGTTGTACTTGTTTTAATACCTGCAAAAGAAACATACCGTTACAAAGTGTAATTTATTCGTGATGAAGAGAGACAAGAATATAAACGAAACAATTAATCTTGAAAGGAAAAAATACCTCATGTTGACATGTATAAATTAATTTAATATTTATTATCATTGATATTGACGATATTAAACGTGCGTGATAACAGAAGAAATAAATTTGATTAATTCTAATCCAACGAATTAATAAGTCGTATAATATATATAATAAAAGTATTACCAAATTGCTTCTAATATCTTACACGAATGAGTACATGCAACTAAAAATAATCCTAATTGTAAAAAGCATTTCAAAAACAGTTTGACAAGAAATATTAAGTGAATGATATTGAAGATTATAATATTTATGTAAACGTTAATTAATACACACAAGCCTATAGAAATAAAAAAAAAAGAGAAATATCTTCATCTTTCGTAAATCATATTTCTATTTCTATAACTCATCTCTTCCTATTGTCTATGAACTAATATTTACATAATGTCTTTATTTTAAAAAATGAACAAAAAGTAAAATTACAAGATTAAAAATAATAGGCTCGATTAAAATATGTAATAATTTCAGCGTTACCTGTTCCGGAAGTTTGCCTGGCCCGGCACCAAAATTAATAACTTTGTTCTCTGAAATATTGGTCTGATTACTCATTGCGAGATGTACTGCTTTACTCGAAGGCTGATATGGAAATACTGAACTGGATTTGACACAGAAAGTGGTTTGAACTCTCCGTGCCTCGTTATCTAAGAACTTTGGTAGATTTATCGCACTAAATTATCGCTATTTACGTTGTGTAGTCACTTTTTACAGCACTTTAAGATGTTATACACCAAAAATTATTGATTTCTAAACACTCTGGACAATCATAGATCGTTATAAATCGAAGCCTTTTCTTTTTCGTTGCATCACTTCCTTGTACTTTCTCTTTACACTTTTCTGTTTTCTTTGAAACTACTTTATGAGACTGACTGCTGTGAATTCTTAAAATTTATTCAGGTAAAGATAAGATCAATAAACCGTGTCAATACTGACCATTGTATGCACACATTGATATGTTGCTTTATTTTGCTTTGTGCGTTGCGTGAAGATCTGTTCAACAGGTCTTTATGAGCAAAGAATGTGGATTTAGACCTTAATGATTTGTTGTTTTATAATGATATGATTACTAAAGTTCGCTTTGTCAAACGAAGCTGCGGAAATGTATTAAAACTAATGTTAAAGGTTTGATCACTATTTTTCAATAATTGTATCCTGAAGAGATAGTAATGATTTAAACAATTTTTGTCCTTCCTTGAATCTGTATATGTATCTTTTTTATCACGTAAAAATATTATATTAGTATCTGTTACAAAATAGAGTAGAACTAATATAACAATTACACTTCCATAAATGAAACAATATTATAATATATTTTGTGTTCTTTAAAGATTATATTCCTCTGATAAATCTACTAATGCCCCCAGCAATGTTTTATCTACCGATTACGAAACTGACTTATATGACTAACACGTGATTAGATTCAGATTTTGTGGTTATTAACACGTTCATCGCCACGTCGTACATATTTATGTGACGGGTATACTTCTGTGGGGGCCCCGTCACCAACGTATGGTGACGCTTTCTTGTTCGAATTAACACGTTCGTCGCCTAGCGTGTTTCACAAATATGTGCGACGTGGCGACAAACGTGTTAAATATAGGATACTATATATGGAATATACAACATAAAAATACCAAAAACATATTATACCATACTTTTTATTAATTTATATTCTGGATAATATATTACATTATGCTATATCGCGTGGTATTTGTTAAAACTTTCCAAACACATTTGCGGTGATTTTGGGCACTTCGAACAATAGTTGTGAACTCCGTCATCACTACTCTCCTCACTTTCAAATATGTTTTCACATTGTTTACTGAACATTTTGAGGATGAAAGAATCACTGATGTACGTCTCACAAGTATGCTTCTCGACTAAATGAAAGATCTGAGATATCTGCCATGAGATCCCTCGGAATACTCTAGCTGGAAAGCTTATCGCTTTCTCCACTTCAGAACTAAATAATCTTTTCTTTACAATGAATCAAAGGCGATAAACAATGAATTCCCGCTTGTCGCTCTATTTACGTTCTGCATACCGGCGGTTGGATTTTTGAGCCCCTCAGAAAACTTAACCGAATCACGTTGGGTGACGAACGTGTTAATACAAAATATTAATACGATCACTTAACGGAATTTCTTTTATTTCACTTTTATTACAAATATCTCTCACAATATATAATTCATAACATACATAAAAATGAAATAGATAATCCCAAAAGTTTAGATTTTGATCATACATCATAAATGATAAAGTTCCTGGGATAAACATATATATATATATATATACATATATGTATACATATATATACATATATATACATATATGTATACATATATATACATATATGTATACATATATGTATACATATATATACATATATGTATACATATATATACATATATATATATATATATATGTTTATCCCAGGAACTTTATCATTTATGATGTATGATCAAAATATATATATATACATACATACACGGTGGTTGGTAACAGGTGGTACAAGCGGAAAGGGGATGATTCTACGCGAAAAAGGAAGTCGAAAATATATATATATATATATTTTTTTTTAATTTTTCCATCGAGACAACGCTCTACAGTGAGAGCGAAAATTCAAAGTCGATTTTCTCGAAAACAAAGCCTCAAACGAAAAATTATTATTCTATATTTTCGACTTCTTTTTTCGCGTAGAACCACCCCCTTTCCGCCTGTGCCGCCAGTTACCAACCACCTTGTATATGGAACATAAATCTTGTAAAAATATTAATATATACCGCGCCTGACATCAGGTATAAGCAAAAATAAATTTCTTCAAACAAATTTCAAGTTAAATCTTTAGCTTGTGTAATTATATCAAACTTGTTCAATTAACAATGAGCAATTTCCATCGTGTTTTGACAACTGACTCATCAATGATGTATTTCCTTGGAATTGGAAAAGGAATGTGCATAATTTTGTCCTTCGTCAACACTCAAAATATTATCTACATGCTATACTTAGGGATTCAATTTTATAATACGTTGCCTCATTTTCCATCACTGCTTTCCTATTATCAGTCACTTGAACTGTAATATAAACCAGTCTTTTATTTTCATTACTATTCTGCGTACCATTTATCAGGAACAATACATTTTATTTGTTAATCTAATAACATGCGAAGTTCCTCATTTGTCCCGACATCAATCAATGGATAAGTGAATTGAAATCTGTGAAAATAAGTATCTAGTAATACGACTTCCGAACCGACGTAATTATTGCAATGATTGTTAAATTTCAAAACAATTTCCTATCCATATTAAACATATTACGTATATGTGCATGTCTATTAGTTCGATTAGTTGCTTTACTTACGGTAGTTCGCCATTCTGGATCATTTAGACTCAACAAAGATGCATTCAATTTACTCCATACCTCAAAAAGCTCTTATTATCTTAATTCGAATGGAAAGATAGAGACCTGTGACAGTATTCAGCTTGGTCAACTTTGAACAAGGCATATTAATAAGCCGGAGTAACTCGCATACAACCTTTTTTTTTTTTTTTTTTTTTTTACGTGGAGAAATCCTCATGGACACTCTGCTGTTGCAGTAATTGCGTAACAGCAGAGTAGTGTCGGACTCTTACCGACTAAAACTCCACGATGACCACCCTACGCGTATGACAGGGGTGCTCCAGGATCCTCTTATAAATTAACTTCAGTTGCACCCCCTTCACGCGTTCTCTTGTTCTAGCCAGTCCTAATATTTCCTGACTATTGAATTGGCGTTAGGGGGGGCCATTACCCCTAGCGCTGTCTCTCCTTATTGATATTCACCGGAGGCTTGCCTTGTGTGCTTCGACAACTCGCATACAACCTGGTGGTGGTACAAGCTATGAAAAAACTTTTCCGGACATGAGAAAACACATTTGCACAGATAACGAACAAAAGGGATTAGAGCTCACCAAATAAGATTTGCTACAATTTGCTGTAGTTCGTCACAATAAGCCTATGAGTATCGCGCGTCAGACGATTTTCGAATTAGTTGATGCTTGGATGTTCAAGATACGGAAGCGCGGAGTGATGAGACGTTTATGTACAACTTGATCATGGTGCAACCCATTCATCAGCCAGAAAACTTCATGCACGATTTTCTAAAAAGAAAGACATTTCCCCCCTTCTTTATGCCGTATCAGTCCTCTCTCGTCGCTCCTTATCTCATGCAGAGACAGGCCAAATAATGTTGCCGGTGAAGGCCAACAGCCTGGGTACATGTACGGGTCTCTTGCCTGCAACATAATTTCGTTATGTGTAGTATGCGCGGCAGAAAAGCATTTTTGAAATTAATATGAACTAGAAGATTGCAGAAAAACTGTACACGTTTTCCAAATTTTATTAATTTCATTTCATTTCTTAAAGTCTACAAAACTGTTAATCAACATTAAGCAAATATACAAAATCTTGACGTACAGAATAATGGAGCGAATATTAGAAACGATACTACTAAATCTACAAGCTAAAATGTACTATACAAATTTTCTTCAAACTATAAAACATACAAAGTATATATTTCTGAAAATAAAAAATATCGGATCAAACACTCTTCGAACATACCTCGAACGCTCATTATTACGTATATTACCAAACCAATACATATAATATAATATATAAACCAAACCAATGAAAGGCGCAGAGACTGGAGAACATGGGGTCCTCGAGCGTGCAGTACGCTTCAGCATCGCTGCAAACACCAACTCCCTCCGCTTGTCCCAATGCCATCTCGTACGGTGAGACTGCAAACAAAAAATATCCATATATACATCAAGATAGTAATGCGATTTCTATTCTTGCAGCACCGACGTAATACACGGTGCTCCGTAATCGCTCGAGATTCCATTTAGTTGTTGAAATCTCTACGCATTTGGTAGATAAAACGATGCGAGAAATCCTCTTGTCACAGTTAGGTCTTCCAAACCTGATCGCTTGCATTTTTCCCGCTACTTCAGCGTCGTAACGTTACTTTTATTTCTGCCAACTTAGACACGACATCGTCTAAACTGCCCACTTCAGGACACGATGGCTCCTCCCGGGGATTCTGTTGAGACGATCCCGGATTTTCCGTGTCCTCACCATTGTAGAGTTCATAATTTGTATAATTTACCTTCTTCTTCAAGCATTGTTTTTTAAATTTCTGCCATTTTGAAGCTGCTGATAATCGCCGGATGCGTAAATCATTTTTAGCTTTGGAAAGAGCGCACGTCAGCATTGCTTCAATCCGTAAATCGCGTCTGCGCATTCGGCGACACTTTGATCTTTTGCGGCGAACTTCGTCAATCCATGTTAGTAACCGTTCTGTTTCTGGCTTGTTGGCGTTTGTTTTTGAAAGTCCCTTCTTTGTCCTCGCCATGCTTTCTCAACTATTTCACCCAATTATTGAGTAAGTAAAATGTATACCAACCTGTATCCGGCTCGTGTTTGTTGTAGAACAAAACAGAAGAGATTCACACAACTGCACACAAAGGATTTGAAACCACCGAGCAAAACACCCTCCTCACAGCACAGTCGTAAGATGACTAAGGGAAGTCTACGCTGCGCGTCTGAAGTCCGCTTTCTATACCCCCTCCCCTGTCTTTATGACGTAGTCTTACGCGCGAAAATGGAAACTAGTTCCGTGTAAAATCTTACGTTGGCCTTACATTCTAAGAATTTTTGAAAAATACTTCACTCCAATTAATTTTTAAATATATGTGCGACAATTTTAGTGCTAAATTTTATATATTTTGTACATTATATTAAAATTCTTGATTTACAGGAAATAATCAATAGCGTATGAAGGTGTACTGCACGTATTATTTGGCACGTACATTAATGTTGATGCAAAAATAATTATTCCAATGATTTTAAGTTACACACATAATAGATAAAGTAGGCTGTAGACTATGAAATTCGTATGAAATAAGCAGAGAATAGTAACTAAATAAATGTATATGTATATGGAACATAAATCTTGTAAAAATAATATATTAAATTACATTCAAATCAAATATATGAACAAGATCTATTGACTTTTAATTATTTTTTTGAAGCACTAGTATCAAATAAAATTGCGTCATTACGAATACAAAAACAATAACGTTGATATAAAAATGTCATCCCGAAACACAGTTTGACGTGATACAAGTGTATTATTTTAATTTAAGCAGAAAATATCTAATCATATTTAACAATTTTGAAAAACATACCTCTACTAAACTATCATTATCTTTTCCTATACCATCGGCAAGGCCCTGAACAGCAAGCAGTTCAGCAGTTGTTAAAAAACTAGATAATTGTTCCCGAACCACATTTACTTCACCGTGATACATAAAATCAACCAATGGAACCAAATCATCGAATTTTACATCACGAGATATTATAACAGGATGCTGACATGGATTTTCCTAAAATAGAATAAGTATCATTTATAAAATATATGTTAACAGTAATAAATTATTAAATTCTTAATTTCACTCTACCTTAAATAAATCTCTAAAATATGTACTACATGCAGATAATAGCATTTTGTCTGCTCTTATTCCTTTTTCCTTCGCAGCTTAAAGTTACATCAACGAGATCTTCTTCTGTTCTCAGCGTATCAAAAGCACAAGTAATATGTTTTAAGTAATTATTCCACCTAAGAGAAAACTGTTGAATCCGTAAAACAATTATATTAAATTTGCAATTTTGAATTTGAAAAACATTTGACTTCAATGAGTATATTTTGATTCTTACCTGCCGGAAAACTGATGGAACAAAAATTTGTTACAACTATCATGTACTTATGTAATTAAAACAAGACAAAACTTTTATAAATATAAAAATTGTCATAAAAATTTTGACGCAACGCATTTGAACATTTTATGACTCATTGTATTAACATCACATTATTTCTTTTTTGATGAGTATAATAAAAGCAATAATATTTAAACAATACATACATGTTTAGATGGCTTTCACAATATGGCTTTCCCATAGAGCAGGAGGCTTATTACAAAATTCACGTCATAAATGTAATTTTCTTCAACTTCCTAAAGCAAAAATTATAAGTGTCCACTCAGGAATACCCAACATATTGAAACACTTAAATAATACAAATTTCATATTTGGGTATTACATATTTCTAAGAATTTAACACTACCATGCTTACCATGCTTTCATTAGCATGCTTCAAATGACTTTATATTGAAATTATTTGTATGGTATGGTATGCATTTCCTTATCACCCTTTATTTTTCTTTCTCCTTCTGCAGAAGAGTTAAGACTATTTGTATCCTCCCTATATTTGTCTATTATACATCCTACATACTTTCACAAATAACAAAAAGTAGCAAGGACAAATATAACTTGAATGTATACAGTCATCACAATGAAATGTCAATCACCTTTTGCAGATCTAAAATATTAAACGTGAAACGATGATCTTAATTTAGAATAGATTATAGATACACAATCTGTTGGTTTCTTCCTTTCTTAGCAATGATCTGTTCCATTGTCAAACAAGTATTTCCTTCAGTAGCCGGATGAAATGCAAATTTATATTGTATTATGCTTATTGTTACGCCGCCTAAAACATCTGCACGCCAGCCCGCGCGACCGGACAACAACCGACCTGCGTAACGTCACTTCGACCCTCAATAAACCTAAGGACCCACCATAACTTTCACTTCCCTGTATTGTTTCGCCATGTGTCTTCAATCCGTTTGTCTTGAAGAATTTCTAAAGCTTAAAAATATTCTCGAAACACAGTCGGTTTTTAGAGAGGTCCTTGGGTTTATTAGTCGCACTTAAAACACGGAGAAAGCGGGTATGCACCCATTAGGAAAATCCGAATAGCCCTGTAATAAAACAAGCTAGGTTTTTCTCACGCACACAGTCATCTATCCACCACGATGGTAGGAGACTCCCTACTCATCCCTTCGAGCAGTAATGCAGGTCATGACCAATCGACACCTCGGTTCGTTACCCTCACTTTTCCTAACGAAAGTGGGAACAACGAATCCGCGTTCTTTAGGCACAGGGGCACACCCACACCGAACTTTTCTTCCGTATTAAAAAAAGAGCGACAGTCAGTCTAAAAACTAACGCCTAACGCGGCAGTCTACACATAGCGCGAGAGTCGCATACTTCCCGCAAATCTTTGTCGGTTCTCGGTGTGGTCGAACATACATCTTCTCTCCTAAATACATCATAGTGCTAAGTCCATTAATACACTAATTTCCAGTATAAGAGCCCTGCTCTAGCGCACATATCTATCGCATCGTCGTGCGACAAGTTGTTAACTATTTATTTCTCTGCGTCAGTGTACTCTAAGTGTTGGAAATATATAATTTATAACTCTGTGAATCACAGTGTTATACAAACTCAATCACCCCTTATTATCTCAACGGAAATCAGGGGATCGATCAATTCGTGGTGTCGATTGCTACAATCGTAACGGGGATTTACGACCCCCGTTGACGTCTCTCCTCGCGATTACGTCTCCCCGCAATTGGTCGAATTTACACTTATCATTATACTGCAAGTACTTTGAATTACTGAAATTGCAGAACCATTTCCTGTTATTGAATGCAAAACATACAGCACGAACACGTTTTCCATTATCAAAAAAGGCCATACAAATGTCTCATCCATTGTATTAAAGTGATAAGAGATAGACACAGCACCAGGCCTGTAGCTCATAATACAACAAGTTACACCAGTTTCTCAATTTTCCCCAATTATATTCAATGTTTACAATAATCATCCTTCATATAAAATTGTTACCTTTATCCACAGCATACCACCTCTCTCCCCCTCTTTAAAAATATGACCTTTTTCATCTTAATGTCTCCCAAAAACGGATTTAGCAGAAAGTATACGACATCTATAACGATCCAATTAGAAACTACCAGAGCATGTGTATTTTAAGCGGATCTTTAAACGTCGATTAAACGCGTTCTCTATCCAATCCTGGCTGAAACATAATTACTCACACTCCCAGTATCCCACCTCTAAGTCATTCCAATCAACGTACCATGTAAACACGAATCCAACGCGTTCCAGGAATAGAATCAACTGTCTGTAGTTGTTTAGCTGTACACGACGAGTATAATTTTTTCGGGTACTCCTCCAGTACAAAACAGACACCCAAACGACAATATTTCAACACAAAAATATTTAAAACAATAGTTATAAAAGCATAATACTTAATACCGCGCCTGACATCAGGTATAAGCAAAAATAAATTTCTTCAAACAAATTTCAAGTTAAATCTTTAGCTTGTGTAATTATATCAAACTTGTTCAATTAACAACGAGCAATTTCCATCGTGTTTTGACAACTGACTCATCGATGATGTTTTTCCTTGGAATTGGAAAAGGAATGTGCATAATTTTGTCCTTCGTCAACACTCAAAATATTATCTACATGCTATACTTAGGGATTCAATTTTATAATACGTCGCCTCATTTTCCATCACTGCTTTCCTATTATCAGTCACTTGAACTGTAATATAAACCAGTCTTTTATTTCCATTACTATTCTGCGTACCATTTATCAGGAACAATACATTTTATTTGTTAATCTAATAACATGCGAAGTTCCTCATTTGTCCCGACATCAATCAATGGATAAGTGAATTGAAATCTGTGAAAATAAGTATCTAGTAATACGACTTCCGAACCGACGTAATTATTGCAATGATTGTTAAATTTCAAAACAATTTCCTATCCATATTAAACATATTACGTATATGTGCATGTCTATTATTTCGATTAGTTGCTTTACTTACGGTAGTTCGCCATTCTGGATCATCTAGACTCAACAAAGATGCATTCAATTTACTCCATACCTCAAAAAGCTCTTATTATCTTAATTCGATCAAATTAGCGAGATGTGGTTGAAGTTCCTATCTTAGTTCGTCTCGGTGGCTAGTTGTTCGGGTTTCTCGAGATCGGGTTGAATTGGCAGTGGGACAAGCCTTTTGACGGCCCGATCCAAAACGCTCTTTGCCGTCTGAACTGTAGCTGTCCGGATGACACCATCGGCGCCTGGATGAACCTTGATAACTCGGCCCAGAGGCCAATGCATGGAGGGAACGTTGTCCTCTCTGTAGTCTAGATCGCCGTCTTCCTCGTCGATGCCGAGCGATTTCCAGGTGAACTTCACGACCCAGGAAGTGTCGTGAATCTTGCTTCTGGAAGTGTCGTTAAACACCTCGGCCCAGGAAGTATCGTTGAAGGGAACGTCGGTGGTGCTTGGTGAAGATTCATCAAGCGCGGTGCGGAGGTTTGAGGTTCATTGGGAGGCTGGACTCCCCCCGATGACCCGCTCGAATCGCATTCTCTTAGTGATGATCCTCGGTGGAGAATGACCGTTGGACGTCGTGACTGTGACTTGCCTTTGTGTTGGAGAGTATACTGGCGTTTTTAGAGCCACGGGTGACTCCATTGAGATGTTTATGATACGCGACTAGTTCGGTACGGCGCTCTGTGAACTCAGTAGAGAATCGTTGGGATCAGATAGAATGTTCTGTAAATTACCGACACCATTTGAGTGATTAGTCATGGTATTAATAATGCTGAAATTATTCTGAGTAGGACCAATTGCAGGCGTAGCACATGTCTGAGGTGGCGAAGGAGGAGTCTTCACGTTACGTCTCGGAGTGTGACTGTCCGATGCAATGTTTCTAGTCTCGGGTGGTGCAGATGACGTGATGTAAGAGAGATGATTGGACGTCGATACGTTGTGTTGGACGTCCATCGTGGAAGTATTGCCCGAAGAAAAGCTGCCCCTGGACGGTGTGATCACAGTGGATTTCGAAGCCTTTCCAGTAGGTTTCGACTCGACGTTGACCTTGCTGTCCTGGATGGGATTCAACCCGTTACTATCTAGGTTGTGAACTGCGGTTAAAGAGTCATGAACGTTCTGTAACAGATTATGGGAGATTAGTTTCTGAAATGATTTGTCGCCTGGTGAGACCCTCTCTTTCTTCAGGCCCAAAGGCTCGTTGAAGCTTGTCAAATTCAAGGTGATTAGTAGCGTTGATTCCGATTGTTCAGTTCCTGACGATGCTAATGTGGTTGTCGTCAGGCCGCGTTTAAGTGACACGTTGCGAGTGTGATACGATGAGTTGCGAATGGGACGAGTTTTCTGATTTAAGGCGTTTGGCAGCGTTAAATCCGATTGTTGAGATAATGAGGACGCGAACTTGGTTGTCGTCAAGTCGCGTGTAGGTGACACGCTGCTAGTATTGTGCAATGAATTGCGCGTGACTCGCGGCGAGGTCGGCGTTCGAGTCGATGCGATCTTCTCCGTCGGCGGAGTTTGAATAGCGTTGCGTGTTTTATTTAAGTCATTGTTACTTCCCTTATCCGTGGGCCCTTGTGGCAATGGCGAAGGTGGCGTCTTCGCATTATGTCCAGGAAAATGATTCTCCGGTAATTTAAGCGAAGCAGACTCGCGACCGGCGGCTGATTCGTCGTTTGTCGATTGTGAAGAAAGGGTATCATAAAACGTGTTCCATTTTTCTAAGCTTCCGCCAAAAGTAGGGAGCCGAAGATCTGGTAATTTAATGACTATCGGATTTAAACTTGCGGATGATGCACAGGTTGGAGGGTTTATGGATGTCGACGGCGAAGCTGTTTGCGCGTTCCTCAGAAGATTTTGTAGCCTTGTATCTACCGCGACGTACTGATCCCTTATTTCGAAGCCGCGCACTTGTTCCTTCTCGTCCAATACTTCTAATTCGAGTTGGATCGCTTCGAATTGACTCGCAACTTCGGTCAGTTGTTTCTCGTAGTTCGTTAATAAGGAGTTTTGCTGACTCCCGGATTGCTCGTACTCATCCAGTCGGGTCGATAAGTATGTGAATCGGCCGCCACAATAGCCTCGTCTCCGACGCAGGGAGATGAGTTGGTCTTCGCTCGTCATCGTTGCCGAGGATAGGAGATGGTCGAAATAAGGAACGAGCTTACCTTACTGTCGTGCGGCGTGAGGTCGCGTGTATGTTTGGTGAGGAACGCCTTGTTCCTTCCCGACGGCCACTCGTTCGGTTGTATTGTTAAGTTGTGAAATTCGTTGCGTTGATGACTGTCCAGCTGCGGCGGAAGGCTGCGTGGTTGCGTTCCCTTGCCAATGGGATGTGCTTCTTCGAAGGTGACGCGCCTGACGTCACTGGTTTCGCTGTAGTGGTTGCTCCCGCTCCCGCTGCTGGTTTTGATAAAGTCACGTGGCACTGTGTGGTCACTGGTAAGTGCACTCTTCACTGGCACGTGATCCGGCTCGAAGGACCAAAATGTTACGACCGTTCGCGGAGAGACGTGATCGCGAGATAGCACGTCAACGAGAGTTGTAAATTCTCGCTACGATTATGTTAATCGACGCCGCGAAATAGTCGTTCCCCTGTTTCGTTTAGGATAACAGAGGTGGTTTAATGAATATAGCACTGTGTTAACACTAATAAATTAACGTTTATTTCAACAACTTATTAATTAGAAGGATATAAATGGAACAACAAAAGAAATGTAACTACGTAATGCGCGATATAAGATATGTATTGACTGTTTGGCTTCTCGAAACGTTCTGTCCACCCTTCGATTTGTTGGTTTTTTCTGGAAGGCGACCCCCACTACGTTCGGATCACGCCACCTTTGTTTACGCCAGATAAAATAACGGCCACGAATCGACGCCTCTGGAGGTCGCTCCGCTTAATGAGTCATGCGCTTGCCACTACAATGTTTATTTGTCGGGCAGCCGCGACGATCCGCCCGCGACATTGTAGTGCCGCGACCGACGGTTAAGAATATGATCTATGGCAAGCCGCATGGCGTAACAACGAATGTCCAAAAGTCCCGGCATCTACGCTCATCTATAACTGGACGGGCCGCACAGAGTATCCAGTCATTAGAACTCACAGAGACCAACTATTCCATCGCGCTTGACACACTGAAGGACAAGTTCAATTGCCCCCTCCAAATCTGCATGCGCCATTGGAATTTGATGCGCAACTATCCGGAAATCAAAAAGGAAACTCCAGAAGCCCTAGAGGATTTGTTGGAAACCATCAGCGTAAATCTAAAGGCGCTCGAACACCTAAAAGAGCCCGTCACATCAAATATAGCGATGATCGAATTGATCGCGTCGAAATTGCCCTCGTCCAGCCTGCGTAAATGGCAACGCACACTGCCCCGCCAACAGGTGCCATCCTATCAGCATCTGATAGACTTTCTCAAAACACGGGCGAACGGGACTCAATTCCTCTCTAAAGAGAAGGAATCAAAAGGGTCAGCCCACAAACACCACGGTCAGCGAACAATCATATCGCATGGGCGAACCCTTGCTACAACCAGCAGAACGGTGGTGTGTCCGACCTGCAACGGACCTCACGAGATCAGACACTGCAACATCTTCAAGGCCAAATCAGCGACCAAACGTTTTCAGATCGTGAAGAAGGCATCGTTGTGTATAAAGGCCTAGGCAGAGGACATTCGCCGACACAGTGCACATCGGGTTCGTGTCGTATCTGCGGTCACCTACATCATACTTATCTACACCGCGAACAAACCCAGGTAGACTCACGGTCGTCGAGCGGTCGGTCGTCGAGCGGTCGATCGTCGAGCGGGCGATCGGCAAGCGGTTGGTCGCCGAGCAGTCGGTCGTCGGACAGTCGCTCATCGAGCGGTCGGTCGTCGGGCAGTCGCGCACCGAGCGGTCGGTCGTCGGGCAGTCGTTCATCACACAAGCGAGCCTCCACCGGACAATCACCATCTGGATCTTCGAAGTCGCGGTCGTCCCACAAGTCGAGGCGAACATCCGACACTTCACGGAAACATACATCTTCGGCTCCAAGAGGTACGAAAGAGCATGCCTCGTACGAGTCACACTCAGCCCGGATCTAGAACACCACCCCAACCTCCTCGTCCAAGTCCCAACCGGGGCAAAACTGACTGTCTGAGACTACGACAGCAAGGGGGATCGGACTAGCAAACACATCTACCCATACCCCTCTGCATCATGATCTGTTGGCCACAGCACAGATCAAGGTTTTGAACAAATAGGGACAACCAATCCGAGCCCGAGCCTTACTCGACACTGGGTCGAGCATGAACTTCATGACCGACAAGCTCGTGAATTCCCTCGGTATAAAACAAAGGAGATGTGCGATCCAGATCGGAGCCCTCGACAATTTGAGCACCACGGCAAAACGATACACCACGGCCACAATCACGTCGACGGACGGCAAGTATAAGAAAACATTGAGATTTCTTATTATCCCTGCCATATCGACCTTCATACCAAGCGAGCCCATCGACCCCTCGAGTCTGGGATTACCCAGAAATATTCAACTAGCCGATCCACAATTCCATTGCCCAGCCCCGATCGATGTCTTACTTAGCACCGGATCAACATTTGCGTCGCTGTGCATCGGGCAGGTCAATCTGGCGCAACCAGGCGAACCTGAACTACGTCTACAAAAAAACACGGTTCGGCTGGGTAATCGGGGGGAGTCCAGCGTCCCAAACCGCGATAAATACGTTCCACGCAACCACAACGGCTCTGCAAGAGGACCTCGCACGGTTTTGGGAGATCGATGAGGGACCGGCCACTACGCATCTTTCGGAATCTGAACGACTATGTGAAGAACATTTCCGAAACCATGTCCGACGAACCAAGGAAGGCAGATACATCGTTGCATTACCATTCAACGAAAAGCTTTCCTCATTAGGGTCATCGAAGGCCGCTGCAATGAGCAGGCTCGCCTCTCTTCATCGCCGATTCCAACGCGACAAACAATATGAAACCGCGTACAGTGCTGTGATCCAAGAATATTTAGACTTGGGTCATATGACGAAGATCAACACGGATCACGCCACCGACCACGGATATTATTTACCACATCACGGCGTGATCAAGGAATCGAGCGACACCACCAAGCTCCGGGTTGTGTTCGACGGCTCAGCTTCAAGTACTACGGGAGTGTCTCTAAACGACGCCCTTCATACGGGCCCGAAATTACAAGAAGACCTGAGACACATCCTATTGAGATTCCGGTCATTTCAATATGTCCTTACCAGTGACATCGAGAAAATGTACCGTCAATTCATCCTACGTCCAGAAGATCGTCCTTATCAAAAGATTCTGTGGCGTGCCGACAACGGAGAGATCGAAACTTACCGACTCAACACCGTAACGTTCGGTCTATCCGCAGCCCCGTATCTGGCCATCCGGTGTCTCAAACAGCTGGCAGAAGACGAGGGACCTCGATTTCCGAGAGCAGCGCAGATCCTACGGCGAGACTTCTATGTCGACGATGCGTTGACCGGAGCCGATACGAAGGACGAAGCCTTATCAGTCAGGAATGATCTCACGAAATTACTTAAGCTAGCCGGTCTAAATATCCGCAAATGGGCATCAAACGATCGGGATCTGCTACGAGGGCTACCTGAGGAAGACACCAACCAGAAATTACATCTCGGTGAGTCATCTACGTTAAAAACACTCGGCGTCTTTTGGGATTCAGCCGACGATGCCATACTATATTCGGTCAAGACGAACAGTGACACTTCCCGAGTCACAAAGCGATCAATCAGCTCAGTCATCGCACAAATCTATGATCCACTAGGATTGCTCGCGCCGGTAATCGTTCGAGCAAAAATGATTGTGCAACAGGTCTGGACATTGAAGGTAGATTGGGACGAATCCCTTCCGACAGACGTACACACAGAATGGATCAAATACCACACCCAATTGCCGTTGTTAAATGCGGCAAGGTTCCCTCGGAAGACCATCATAGAATCCGCAACGAAAATTGAGCTACACGGATTCTGTGACGCTAGCGAAAGGGCATATGGGGCGTGCGTCTACGTGCGGACGACGGACCGAAAGAACAATATTTGGAATCGACTCCTCACGGCGCGGTCGAAGGTAGCGCCGCTCAAATCGCTCTCCATACCACGTCTCGAATTAAGCGGGGCACTTCTTTTGACGTCCTTGATTTTGAGGTCGTATGGTGATAGGTGCGTAAGGAACTAATCTTGGTGTTTTTAACGAATAACAGTTTATTGGAACTAATCAACAATCAGAGTTAACAATTAACGATCAACAATAACATTTAACGGACAACAGGTAACAACTAACAAATAACGATAGACACCGAGATGTCGTTCGTCGCGTTGCTATCGAAAAGGGCCGAGGAGTTACACTTCTAATGACGCAAGCCAGACTGACTCTGCTTTTTGTTTTTCTTCGCGCAGATCCTGCCCTTCGTAGCCCATCGATATCCCCACTCGCGTGCATTCATAAGATGTGCCGCCTGTGCTGGCACGAGTATGCTCTTCCGAGAATTCGGCGGAAAGAGTGTGAGGATATCGATGACAGATTGGGCACATCGGTGTTGCGCTTTGGTGGCGTCGCGCTTTGTATCTGGAGCCGTTGAAAAGTTGCGTGGCCCGTGCCGCCACAATTTCGTCAATACGACAGGCCCTGACGACCAAGATATCGCGGATAGTATACTGGACTGACTCCACCATCGTGCTCCATTGGATCAGGTCTTCGCCGCACACCTTGAAAACATTTGTGGCGAATCGAGTCGCTGAGATACAGGCCAAGACCAATATCTCCGACTGGCGTCATGTGCCTACCCACGATAATCCAGCGGATCTCATCTCCCGAGGCCAGACGCCCAAGGAATTCCTATGTCCGTCCATTTGGAAAAACGGGCCAAGGTGGCTCCTGCAAAGCGAAAACTATTGGCCGGTCTGGAATCCGACACCGGTAGTCGACCTCCCGGAGCAAAAGAAGACGATCTGTCTGAAGACGAATATTAACGATAACACACTCCTCCATCGTTACTCGTCTTGGCCAAGACTAATAAGAATCGTCGCCCGGTGTCTTAGATGGAGACATAAGCAACACCGATCTGCCCATCTCACCACAGACGAACTGACTGCAGCGCACAACAGACTAATAAAAATAGTCCAATCCAGTCATTTCGCGCCTGAAATTCGGATCCTCCAGAAAAATCGAAGCGAGGACGTTGGAGGGAAACTACAGCCATTAAACCCCTTCCTCGACGAAGATGGGCTACTCCGGGTAGGAGGACGACTAACCAACTCCGCCATACCCTTCAGCCAAAAACACCCGATCATCCTACCGAAATCCCCGGTGACAGAGCTAATTATAGAGCAAGAGCACCGGAACAATCATCACACAGGGACACAAGCTACACTATACGCGGTGAGACTGCGCTATTGGCCGATCGACGGCCGTAGCCAGGTATGGCGCACTCTCAGAAGGTGCGTCCGCTGCTGCAGAGCCAACCCTCCACCAGTGGAATACTTGATGGGTGATTTGCCAGAGGCGCGTATTACCGAATCGCGGCCGTTCACGAACGTCGGAATCGACTACTGCGGCCCATTCTACATCAAGGAGAGGAGGGACCGCAACCGACGTAAAATCAAGACGTACGCCGCCATATTCGTTTGTCTGGCGACAAAGGCGGTCCACATAGAGTTAGTCAGCGACCTAACCACCGACGCCTTCTTGGCCGCGCTACGCCGTTTCATCTCGCGGCGAGGATACTGCGCAACGATCCTCACCGACAACGGCACCAATTTCGTTGGGGCTAACCGGGAGCTGCAAGAACTCCGGACCCTATTGCAGTCCGACGACCACCAGGATAGGGTACAGAATTTTCTCGCCGACCGACAAATACAATGGCGTTTTAATCCTCCGAACTCACCACATTTTAGCGGCTTATGGGAAGCCGCGGTTAAAGCGTTCAAACGCCATCTCATCCGCGTGGTCGGTACGGAGCTCCTGACCTTTGAGCACTTCAACACCCTTGTGATAGAAATTGAGGCCATTCTCAATTCACGCCCACTGACTCCCATCTCATCCGATCCGAAAGATCCTCCTGTCCTCAGTCCCGGACATTTTCTGATCGGTGACACACTAACCAGTTTACGGGAGCGTGATTTCAGGACAGTTCCATCAGGCCGGCTATCCAGTTGGCAGCGCATTCACCAGATTAAGCAGCACTTCTGGAGCAGATGGTATCGAGAATACCTAAATGAGCTAACCCGCCGCAACAGATGGGCAAGGGCAAACATAACATTCGTGAAGGCACCGTAGTAATCCTCAGGGAGGATAACGTGCCCTCTATGCAGTGGCCTTTGGGCCGCGTAATCAAGGTCCATCCAGGAGCCGACGGAATCATCCGGACCGCTACCGTGCAGACGGCAACAAGCATCCTGGACCGCGGTGTCAAAAGACTGGTCCCCTTACCCATCCACCCAGATCCAGACGAGGCCGAACGTCCACACGGAACGAAGGAGGTCACCAACGACACACCTGACTCCACAGCCAGAATTTGATCGGTGCCCTCTCAACGGGGGGAGGATGTTACGCCGCCTAAAACATCTGCACGCCAGCCCGCGCGACCGGACAACAACCGACCTGCGTGTCGTGTAAAATTAAGGTAAAAATAAGGAACTTGTTAATTTCCGAAAAGGAGATTAAGTTCTTTTTATTTTTTACTCAATTTATACAATTTTTCGGTTCGCGATGATACACTTTCGATACTTGGATTAGTTAAGAATTTTTTTATTAGACTGACTGGATGATTTTGAAGGGAGCATTTATATTCTTCCATTCGTTGGAGTGGGAGAAGGTTTTGTTTATACTTAGTGTAAAATTCGGAGAACGGCTGGAGTGATCGAATGCCACTCAGGCGGCTGAGAACGGGTGCTGACCGGACGGTCACACGCGATAAGGCGTTCGGAATTTCGGTTTGTTATATACAGTTGCTCGAATTTCGTCTGTGACATTCCCCCCTTCTTAGATTGAACTTGATCCCTCAAGTTTTCTTCAGAAGACTTTTGTGGAATCGGACTTGACGTGGCTTGAAAATTACAGCTGATTCCTCCTCTCCATCTGAGTGGTATGTGTTGGTTGGAATATAGATGTTGGGTGTTGAGCCCAGGGTGAGTGGTACTGGTGGGGCTGTCGCATTGTGGCTGTTGATTACAGTTTCATTTCGGCAGCAAAATAAATTGATACATAATTTGTTCGGTATACATTTCCTGATGCATTTGAATACCCCTATTTTGTTTAATCCATATATACCTAGTATGCCTAATGCTATGTACCCTAATATCTGGAGCGTGGTTAATCCCCAATACTGTATATTTTTAATTCTGTGTTCGAAATTAAGAGTTTCTATCTCGTCGCCTATTTTATCGATCGTTGTTTTATAGCCTTGTAAATTATCTATTATTTTCGGTGCTCGCTCGAGTTTATCTAATAGATGAGCGAAACTATCGTTTGTTTTGAGCGCTAGGGTTTTTGTTTTGATTTCGTATATGACTTCGTTTTTTGTTTCGCCTATACGCATGTGTTCGTCTTTGTACAATATATCGCAAGAAGTGTTAGCTCTTATGATGGAAGGCTTGTCAAGTTTTTGTAAGGTATGTTTCGTTTGGCAAATTGTGTCTATTTCTATCGGATTTG
The DNA here is from genome assembly GCF_011952205.1 of Bombus bifarius. Classification (NCBI taxonomy): domain Eukaryota; kingdom Metazoa; phylum Arthropoda; class Insecta; order Hymenoptera; family Apidae; genus Bombus; species Bombus bifarius. The sequence continues at coordinate 207,593 of NW_022884479.1, forward strand.
CTGGTATCGCAATGTAACAGTTGCTAGTTTTGAGCGGTATAAAGCTAATGTCTTCAATCTTAAGTACAGTTATTTGACAATGTTCAATGTGTGGTTTGAAATTTATTATTTCGCTGCGACAATCGGTTTTTGAATTTCTGTCATGGATTGGTAGTGTTTGTTTGCATATAGTGGTTCCGGCTCGATTCTTACAAAGTTTGTTGAAATACTCGATATCAGCGTTTATAAATGAAAGACCTGAAGTTAAATATATCTGATGTTCGACTACTGGAGCCAAAAATACTCCATTTCTTTTACTCGGGATAGGATATACTTGTAATATGTTCCATTCTGTGTTAGAGACTAAAGGTACTATGATTTTGAAAAATATTTTGTCATCTATTGTGAAGATTTTAAGATCACTGATGTCGAGTATGAATTGAAAATGTTCGGTTTTGGCAGAAATCGCGGTGTTGTACATCTGGCTACCTATTGCCTTGGCGTAATTTTCTATGAATTCATTGGGGTCAAGTATTTGTGGACTAATTATTCCTTGTTTGCCTAATATCATGACGTTAAGTATTTCATCTAATTGGAAGTGTAAAGTTTGCATCGCAGTGTCGACTTTCATGATCATCTTAAGCATAGATCTATCGATATTTGCCTGCTGTTGTAATTTTAATATATCACTATATGATCTCTCTAAGTGGTTTAGGTTTTCTGAGTTTACAATTTTTCTAATAAGTGCTGTTTGATTAGCTATTATGGTCTTGATTTTATTATTATCATCGAATAGTTTGTCCATATTTTTGTTTATGAGCGTAAGATCATCATCGTCGAGAGTCCCGAACAGACTTTTCGATACGGAACCTATGATGTTAAGCAAACCTCGTGTGCTCCGGGTATGTGTTAACGCTTTCAAGTGTTTTGCGAGTTGTTTTAGGTTATTGATGCGATTTTGTAATCCGCCTAACTCTTCGACGTATTGTTTGCTGATTGCACGTGAGTCTATTGTTAATTTATATGATTCTATTGCGCTTATCTGTTCGTATATGTCGCTAGTGTCTAATCCTACTATTACATTGGCAGTGTCGCTGTATAAATATCCTTTTCCTATGTTTTCTACGAATACAGAGTTTCCTTCTAATGGTGTAATATTTATTTGCGCGGATACTATTCCGGCAAAGAGGAGCGTCGACCTGGAAAGTAAGGTTTTAAACGATTACCGTGTATCTTTTTGTCTTGAATCAGATAGTATGGAGTACATACTTTATCAATCGTGTACGGTCCTAACCATTCCACATCAAGTTTATGCCTTTTATGATCGTTATGTATTAAAACAGAGTCTCCTTCTTTGAAAACTGATTGAGGTTTTATAATTTTACGTTTTTGATCGCGCTGATATCGCTGTTTACTTTTGATCAATGTTTCGCGAGCGTGTCGGAGTCTAGAGTCCCATTCCTTTTTGCGGAACGTGACTTCGTCTGCGTATGTGCGTTGGGGATTCTTGGATATTGTGGAGGGAAGATTGGCTTGGTGTCCGAATGTGAGTTCGAATGGCGTGTAACCAGTAGAGTCGTGTATCATTGTGTTATATGCAAGGCATACAAAGTTAAGTTGATCGTCCCATTCTTCATCCGAATTTCGCTGTATCGATTTTAACATGTCTGTTATTACTGCGTGTGTCCGTTCTAACGATCCGTTACTTTGTGGGTGGAAGGATGTCGTTTTGATATGTTTGATTTTGAACGCGTCTTCGTACTGTTGCATTAAACTAGATATAAAATTCTGTCCGCGGTCAGTTAATATCTTTTTTGGAGCGGAAAAGATGTAAATGTAATGATTCAAGAGTGCGTTCCAAATTGTTTCCGTTTGCTGAGTTTTTAGTGGTACGAGTATTAAGTATTTTGTCAATTCGTCATGTATGGATAGAATGTACTGATTGCCTTTTTTCGTCTTTTTCAGTGGGCCTAATAAGTCCATAGCAATTTTATCGTTTGGTTCGAGGGGTGTGTCGGTGATACAAGGTTCTTCGCGCGGTCTGATACGTGTAGTTTTAGATGTTTGACAGGTGTCGCATGATTCTATATGTTGTTGTATACGTTTCATCAAATCTGGTACTCTGTGCCGTTCACGAATGCGATCGTATGTCTTTTGTATACCGGGGTGTCCTACTAAATCGTGATTTTCTTTCAATAATTCGTCTATTTCTTCGTCGCTATATGTTTGAATTGGTTCCCATGCAAAATTTAATTCTTTTACGGTGTCGTTCAGGAATAGTAAAATTTGTTTGATCGCGTTCTTTTCGGTCTCTGTGAAACTGTCGTCGCCTATACCTATCTTTTCGTTTATATGAATAATTTCGTTTAATTTAGTTAACCATTCGATTCTGTCGTAATTTCCTAGCTCTGTTTTGGATAATTGATAGAAAGATTTACGGTTCGGAGTCATTTTGAGAATTTTGGGTAACGCGTCGGTAGATTTTTCCCAATCGTGATATTTTTTATCGAGTTCTATGTTCAAATTTTCGCGTCGTCTGGTCAGAACATGTATTCTAGATAGTGCGTCGGCTGCAGTATTATCTTTTCCTTTCGTGTATTCTATGTCGTATTCGTATTCTTCTAGTTTTAATCGCCATCTCATCAAGCGTGATGAGGGGTCTTTGCAATTCTGTAACCATTTTAGTGCTTGGTGATCGGTTCGGATGAGGAATTTCCGTCCTAACAGATATTGTCGGAGGCGTTTCACGGCCCATACTATTGCTAAAAGTTCTTTTTCTGTAGTGGAATAATTTCGTTCCGGTGGATTTAGAGTTCGCGAGATATAACAACATGGATGTCCGTCCTGTGATAAGATTGCACCTATACCTTCGTTACTGGCGTCAGTCGTTAATGTGAATGGTTTCGCAAAGTCTGGGAATTTTAGTACGGGTGATGAACAGAGTTTGTCTTTTAATGTCTGGAATGCTTCCTGGGTTTTATCTGTCCAATGAAATGGTGTCTCCCTTTTTGTAAGTTCGGTCAATGGTTTCGCGATCTTAGAAAAGTTTCTGATGAACTTACGGTAATAACCTGCTAGTCCTAAGAACGATTTGATGTCTGTGGGATTACGTGGCTGTTTGAAATTGCTAACGGCTTCTAATTTTTTGGGATTTGGCTTTACACCTTCGGCGGTTACTATATGTCCAAGATATTCTAATTCTGGTTTGAGAAATTCGCACTTGTCCGGCTGTATTTTGAGTCCGAGTTCGCGTAGGCGTTGCAATACTATCGCGAGGTTGCTATTGTGCTCTTCAATCGACTGTCCGAATATTATAATGTCGTCTAAATATACGAAGCAATGTTTATTTATGAGTCCTCTTAGCGCGGTATCCATCATGCGTTGAAATGTTGCAGGTGCATTCTTTAAACCGAATGGCATCCTATTGTAATGATAGTGTCCTTGTGGTGTGGAGAATGCTGTGTACTTTTTAGAGTCTATGTCCATTGGGATTTGGTGGAATCCGGAGGATAAATCGAGGGCTGAGAAGAATTTTGCGTTGCCTAGTTGGGATAGTATGTCGTCTATGTCAGGTAATGGATATGCGTCCTGGTCAGTTAGTTCGTTTATTTTTCTGAAGTCTATTACAATTCGCCATTTCTGTTTCCCTGAGGCGTCTGCCTTTTTTGGTACTACCCAGACTGGTGAATTGTAAGGAGAATCAGATGGTTCTATAATGTTCTTTTGTAGCATTTCGTCCATTTGTCGTTTGATTTCTTCTTTATGGCATTCAGGCGGTCGGTAAGATTTTGTGTTAATGATTTTATTTTCTTTTAACGTTATTGTGTGTTTAGCAAGATTAGTGCATGGTAATAAGTCGGTCTCTAGATTGAATACGTCAAGGTAGAACAGCAATATCTTTTCGATTGGTTCACGGAGGGTTTTCTCTATATGCGAAAGTCTAACTAAATCTTTAAACGTGGAGACTTGATCATACGTATTTGAATTTTCGATAAAATTAGTCATTTTGGCTGGGCACTCACCACCATTGATAAAGCATATCGTTGTCGGTTTTCCTTCCAGGTAGACTGTTTTTGACACTGCTTGTTTTGGAGGTACGTCGTTTTCCTGTTGCAATAAAAGTATATTATTGTCAAGTTTTAATTGTTGATTCGAGAGTTCAAATTTGAATTTAGATAGGGCTGGCAAACCGAGTATGCCGTCTTCTATAATTGGAAAGTTGTCTTCTACCACAAAAAATTCTAGAGTTTTGCCAAATAGTTTTATCAAAGCGTGTTCGTTGGTTTTAAATTTAGAGTGTCCCATCGAGAATTTCCGTTCTTTTGTTATTCTTGGTCGTAATACGCATCTTCGCTTGAGTATATTAATTCCTGCTCCGCTGTCAATGAGGAATTTATGTCGCTGTCCGTCGGATCGTAAAAGTACTGTGGGTAGTCTTCCTGTTGTGGCGTTAATTCGTAGGTCTGGTCTATTGGTTCCTCTATTTCTTCCTTGTGTGTCTCGAGATTGTGGACTGCTGGTGGTCTCGGAAATTGGCTGGGTGTTCGAAAATTTTTACATTGACTGGAGACATGTCCGATTTGGTTGCATTTGAAGCATTTTAATTGTGTCCTTTGGGCAAGTGGTATTTGTTCGGTTTGTCGGAAGCTTCTTGGCATTGGATTGGGTGTTGGAGTTGGTTTTTTAGTGATCGGATTAGGATTATTGGTTGTTAGTCGTTGCTGCTCAGGAAGTCGTAATCGTTCTATTGGTTTTAGTCGTCGATTTCGATCTTCCCTGAAGAATCGCTCGATGTCGGTGGCTTTCTTTTCGGCTTCAAGGATATTGTATGGTGGATTGGCGAGTA